>NC_056739.1:1098753731-1098945540 GCF_019279795.1 Protopterus annectens | reverse complement strand
TATAATATAATGCACTAACATTAATTAAACCATGACTCTTGGCACCAGTTATTTGTTTGAGAAAGGCTTCCTGCAGGATGGCGCAGTCATCTGGGGATACTATAACGGTTCTCAGCTTGCAGTCTGCAAAATTGGTCAGTCAGTGACCCCTGGTGTTTGGCTTGCATCTGATAAGTAGATGCCAAACAAGAGGTCCCAGCACAGAACCCCGTAGGACTCTACTGATGACTGGACTTTTCGAAGTAGAGACCCCTATCTTGACTGTGTATGTCCTGTCTGTGAGACAGCCAGCATCCCAGTGGGTGACACAGGGATTTATTCCCATCTTAGTGAGCTTCTCCACTATGCCTGAGTGGGGTATTGCATCAAAACATCTAGACAAGCAGCGTGTACAGTCCTGCCTTTGTCCATTGCTTTGGTGACTTTTTTGAAGTCCACCAGGTTAAATAAGAATGATCTGCCTTTGAGGAAATCAAACCATAATGGGTCTAGTGTTTGGAGGTCTCCAATCCTTACTGAGGATCCTACCATGTGCATGGGTATGACTGTTGCTGTCCTTCACTTGCTCTGCACAAAGTCTGTGTGGCGACTAAAATTGGACAGCTTTAAGGGCATAGATCATGCTTCATGCTACTCAAGATACACCCTGGAAAACTGTCAGGACTCATACATGCAGCTTTTTTGGTCAAAGATTGCACTTTCAGGACTTGGCCCTGCATAACAGATGGGGGTAAATCAGTTTCTTCTTGTTGTGAGTTAAGAGGTGAGACCAGACAAGTAAAGTTAAAACAATTTATCAGCCAGCAATTTGGTTATATCCTCAGCTCCGGTTTTATCTTTCAAAATCAGTTCATAACATTGCTGTGTATGGTTATGAACATAGCTAAAGAGATGGCCTTGTGGTTGTCTTTTCCTTGCAAAGCTATTTTTGCCTCAAACATATTCTTTTTTTGCGTTTAAGCCCCCAAGTTTCTTATTTATTTTAATGGTGTTATGGACAGTAGTGCTAGGTATTACTCTTCTTTATGGCCATAATTCTCTTCTATTCGTTGCATAGGTTGTTTATATTGTGGTCCCACCAAGGAGGCTTGATTTTGGTGTTTGCCCTGCACCTGATCCTTCACATGTGGCTGCTTCCATGCAGTTTTCTGACATGTTGGTATAAGACTGCGGTGTACTTTTCTGCATACTCAGGAATATTTTCTTGGTTGGAGTGGGAGATTTGAAACTTGATTTCATGCTGTGTTATGTTACTGAAAAGTTTCATACCACATTTATATATCTGCAGATTTTCCCACTGCTTTCTTTACTCATCTTGAACTAACTGTTCCGGCTCATGAATGAAAAAGTCAGTAGACCAGCTCACTTATCTGGTTAACAAAATAAATAAAAACACACACTATCAACATCACAGTCCACTAGAAAATCAGCATATTTAGTTGTGCAAAAAGGAACCATGCAGTCTAGAGCCATCATCAAACCTATTAAAATGTGTGGGTCCAAGCTCTTGCTTCCCTGAACCCTTATCCAGACGGCAATAAAGTGACCTCTTGCATTCTCTCAATCTGCAGGAAAAAACAAAACTGGAGTATCCACCTCTGTGCCAATGAAGGCAATCCTCTCTGATATGGAATTAAAAACTCTTCCGTATTGACAGATACCATCAAAGAATGCAACCATAGAAATTCCCTCTGCAGGAATGTTACTGAGAAATCCCTCAGTGAAGGCCAGTCATCCAAACACATGGAGTTCTCTTACAAGGTACATCATGGTGAGTACTTTGAATGCAGAGAAAATACCAAACAGCAGTAAACTGTACTGAAAGTGATGACTGCCTAGATTCAACAACATACAAGCAAGCATCTTGGGACAGCAACGTATCCCCCCCCCCCCAATCTTCCATTATTGCCCTCTAAGGCAAGGTAAACAAGACAAACACCTCTCACACTCATAGAATATATTCAGGGATGCAGCTGCTGAGCTAGTGGAGTCAGTCAAAAGGGAAACTTACCCAACAAAATGCTGGAGGGGTGCAGAGGTTCAATGATTTGAGAGAGGATTTACTCCCATGCAGCAGGCTGGCCACATTTTGATAGTTTGATCAGTTGATGGTGCTTCCATGTCCGGATGCACTGACCCCAAGGTGGCTGCCAGTCATCAACCTTTCAGTGGTACTTTGTTACCTGATAAGGTGACAGATGGAAGTTGAACCGTTACTAGCTGCGGAGAAAGGATTCATATGCAATGGGACATTGAAGCTTTCTCTGACTTACCAATGCCTGCAGCTTTCTTTTTTCTTACCTTTTAATGGTTCTCTAACAAATACTTGTAAAGGCTGTACAAGTGACCTTCCTACAATCCTTTCTTTGGGTGCTCTGAAGTACCACCATTTTTCTGACTGAGGAAGGCCAGGAGCTTCTCCTTTTTGTATCATCAGATGTCCAGATTGACTAACTAGCATTTATGATGCTGCTTAATGTCGCAGTTCACTCCTAGACAGTGCAGACAGTATTAATCTACTTTGACGGTTTGGTAACTGCACAAACAGCTTAATTGTTTTAGGTATCACATGAGGGAATTTTTCCAAGACAAGCTTCAGAATTAAGATCAGAACTGTGCAAGCATAGAAGGTATGATGGCGTCAAGACAAGCTCTATCACAATATGTTAAGTTAAGATACTTGCCCCTGAATTTTGGAGTTTCACAGAAAAGCAGCCAAGAATGACAACTTTTAAAGGAGAGCTTGTGCAGTAGTTTAAAAGAAAATGTGGGTTCTTATTTATTATAACAAGTATGACTTTTCAGCAGTCTAGTGCCTTCCACCCCATGAAGTGAAATAATGCTGGCTCAAACTGAGATATTGTACACCAGAGAGCAGAAGAACCAACTTTGGAGGAGCACTTTCCCAAATAAGATCCTCACTGCCTACTGGGGATTCCAAAAGAAATAAAGTACAGTTGTGTACACTTACCATAAATGTAGATGTTAGTGTATTCAGTGTTACAGTCAGTACATTTGGGTAATCTGCTGGCAGGTTGCCCTCAGTCGGCCTGAATAAAGTCTTGGGTCCTGCGTCAGATGCCGTCTCCTCTTCCATGACATCAGGGGTATAAAACATGCAGCAGACACCATTTTAATCAGTTTTTCTTGCCACAGATGTCAGGTGCCCCCCAAATGGGGTGCAAAAAATAAATAATATATATATATATATATATACATACATACATACACACACACACACACACACACACACATATGCATGTAATTTAGAACACAAAAAATTTACCTCCAACTAAAAGCAAATACACCAAAAAGGTTTTTGAGCATAGTGAAGGGAAGAAGAGGTATAATAAGAGAAGAAAGGGGGCTGGAGGGTGGGTAACCCAGACTGCAACAGTGAATGCACTCTAACATCTACATCTATGGTAAGTGTACACAACTGTACTATATTCTTAGTGTTTCACTGTTGCAGTCATTACATTTGGGTATAATCACAAAACTATGGATGGGAGGATGGAATTATACAGCATTAAGAGCAGCTATAAGGCCCTGCAGGACAGCAGTGGCAAAGCCTGCCCTGGATTTAGAAGAGAGAGGTAAATGGTAATGTTTTGTGAATGCATGAACTTAGCTCCAAGTAGCAGCTTCCAGAATGTCTCTGGTGGGAACCCCTCATGAGAAAAGCTGCAGAAGTAGATGAAGCCCTGGTGGAATGGGATCTGATCCCCTTGGGGACAGGTTTACCATGGTGCATGTAGCAGAAACGAATACAATGGCGTATCCATTTTGAAACAGATAGCCTTCCCCTCTGCCCCTGCAGCAAATGCCACCAGTAGTTGCTCAGGCTTTCTTAGAGATTTTGTCCTGTAATTAGAATCTTAGTTGTCAGTGTACATCCAATGAATGCAGAATCCGCTCCACCTTGTTCTGCGGATTTGGGAAAAAAGTTGGCAGATGAATGGTCTGGTTAAGAGCCACACTAGATACCACCTTAGGCATAAAAGATGGATTGGTCCTCAGGGCCACCCTGTCCGGATAAAAGATAATGAAAGGCTCCACTGTCATGAGAGCCTGTAGTTCTGAAATCCTTCTAGCTGAAGTGACTGCTAAAAGAAAGGCTGTCTTCCAAGAAAGAAAGTTTATGTCTGCAGTAGCAACTGGTTCAAAAGGAGGTAAGGTGAGTTTTAGCAGAACAAAATTGAGGTCCCATGCAGGAGTCAGTGCTCTCCTGGGAGGTCTAAATTTTTTGGCCCCTCTGAAGTACTGCTTTAGCATGGGATGAGAAAAGAGAGGAGGCTCTGTGTTGTAATGAGCCGAGATGGCAGAGGCATGGATTTTTAGAGAAGAAAAAGATAGGCCCGTGTGGAGCATCACAGTTACATATTGCAGAATCTGAGGAATATTGGGCATTGCTGTGTTTATTCCTTGTGCTTGGATCCAGGCACAGAATTCTCTTCCATTTATCATAGGGTTCATAGGTTCATACTAGGCTATCTGCCCTAGGGTATTTATAAGCCTAGTCAGAGTATGTTTGGCTTTCGCCACCCATTTTAAATTAATTTTGTTATGCCCTTTTTCGAGGTTAGTATACTGTGCCTCTGTCTAACAGTGACACAGAAGTGATACCCGGGGTAAACCTACGATCTCCCATCCACTCATCAAGATTCCTCTTGATGAGAGTCAATGAGGGACTCTGCCTAACCTGGACTGGGATTTTATTCCAGAGTGAAGGGAGCCTCTGGGTTATGAATCTGTCCCTCCAGCATGTCCTATTTATTTCAGTGCTGAGGTTCAAGTCTCGAGCATGTAGCTCGATGGGATTTGGATTTTTTGAGGTGCAGCATGTCCCTTAATTCCGGGTTGGACATGGCTTTATACGTCAGGCACAGGTCGCCTCTGAGCAGGCGGTACACCACTGAGTAGAGCTGGAGTTTCTTTAACCGGGCAGCATATGGCATCTGTTTGAGCCCTTTGATCCTCTTGGTGAGGTACTTTTGGGGTCTTTTCAGTTGCTGCAGGTGTTTGGTAAGGTACATCCCAAAAGGGGCATTGTACTCTATTATGGGCCTGATGAGGGATGAGTAAAGAGGCACGATGACCTCCCCTAATCTAGATGTGAATCCCTTCATGATTAGGTGGGCTATATAAAATGTTTTTCTAACCACTTTGGCCACGTGGTTGTCAAATGAGAGATTGCTATCAACTTGGGTCCCCAGGTCCCTAATGACTTCTGTACTTAATGGATTACCACCTATGTGGTAATTTGTGGGCTTTTTGTTTTTGCCAAAGGGGATGACTATACACTTTTTGGCGTTTAGCTTGAGGCCATGGCTCTGGCACCAGTCGTCTGTTTCTATGAGGCCCTTTTGGAGGATGCTTGTGTCGGCTGGAGAGTCGATTTATGGCGCCCAATTTGCAGTCATCTGCGAACTTGGTCAGCCACAGTCCTTTTATGTTGGCCTGTACCTCCGAGAAATATATACCGAACAAGAGAGGTCCCAGGACTGAGCCTTGTGGGACGCCACTTGTAACTGGTTTGGAGTCTGACATGGCTCCAGCAATTCTAACCATGTGGGTTCTGTCCTTGAGCCAGTTTGCAACCCATCTAGTGACATAGGGGTTTATATTTAAGCTGGTGAGCTTATCTATAATGCCCGAGTGGGGTATTGTATCAAAGGCTTTTGCGAGGTCCAGGTAGGCTGCGTGGACCACCTTCCCTTCGTCAATGGCCTTTGGTAACTGTTTCAAAGAAGTCGACCAGGTTTAAGAGGCAGGATCTGCCCTTAAAGCCGAACTGGGTAGGATCCAGTGTCTGTAGGTCCCCAATATCTTTATTTATGAGGTCCATGATGATCCTTTCCATAGCTTTGCAGACCAAGCTAGTCAGGCTTATGGGGCGATAGTTTCCCGGGTCCGTTGAGGCACCACCTTTGTGGAGAGGGACCACTGTTGCTGTACACCACTCTTTGGGTACATATCCTGTAGTAAGGCTGAGATTGAACAGTAGTTTTATGTTTGGGTTTAGCTCTTCTTGGAGTTCATGTAGGACGCAGCCCGGGACACCACCTGGTCCCATTGATGCTGTGTTTTTTGCTTTGGAGAGGGCGGCTCTTACCTGAGAATCTGAGATGTCAGGAGCGCAGCACTCTGCTGGGATAGATATTTGCCCTTTGGTGGTGGTGGTGGGGAGTCTGCGCTGAACCGGTCAGCTAGGATGTTGGCAATGTCTGTGGGTTCGGTGTATTTTTTGTCATTTTGGACCAATTCTGAGCATATCTGGGAATTCCCACCCAGGTTCCTAACATAACTAAAGAAAGCCTTGTGATTATCCTTAGTGTCCTGTGCAATTTTTCTCTCGAAGATGGCCTTACACGATTTTATGAGTGCCCTTAGTTTTTTGCCAGTACTGATCAGAGATGCCTTCCCTTTTTGGGATTTTGCTCTATCATGTAGTAGCTTCCTCCTTCTATTGTATAGTTTGTTTATGGCTGGGGTCCACCAGACAGGACGTCTGCCTTTGGAGGATTGGGTCTTGGTTTTATTTGGGATTGCATGATCCATGCATTCCTGAAGGTGTTCAAAGAATACATTTATAAAGGATTCTGCGGTCTGGGCTGTATTTTCCACAGGCCCGGGGGCTTTGAAGGATTCCACCTCGGTTTTGAGGAGTGTGAAATTTGCTTTAGAGAAGTTTTTCACTGTGGTTTTCTGGGAAGGGGTGGGGTCAGGATGTGAATATCCAGTGAGATCAGTTTATGGTCTGATCTTACCAGTGAGGGATACACTTATGGTCTGGAGCATAAAGTCCCCATGTTGGTGATGATCAGGTCCAGTATGTTTTCCCCTCTTGTGGGAGTGGTAACAAGTTGTTCCATAGCATTTGAGTTTATGAATTCTAGGAACCTTTGCGCTAGGGTGTTGGAGCTAGAGTAATGCTCCCAGTCTATGTTTGGGTAGTTGAAGTCGCCCAATATAATGGTGTTTGGAGAGACCTTCATATTTTCCAGTGTTCTCAGGAAGGCCGAGTGGGGTTCCTGGGTTTGGGAGGGTGGTCTGTAGCAGGCTATAAACTGGAAGGCAGTTTTACTCACTGTTAGTTGCACATGGATAGTCTCTGATGCTTCGTGCTTTGCCAACCTGGAGGTGTGGGCATCTTTGATGAATATCGATACTCCCCCTCCTTTTGTGGTTCGGTCCAAGTTTTGGGGCCGAAAAGAATGGTATGAGGTATAACCTGGTAGTGCTGGAGTGCTCTCGGGAGCCCTGAACCAGGTTTCTGTTACTGCACAGATATCGATGTTCTCCATGCTAAGGAGAGTTTCAAGTGCGTGCATCTTGAGGTTTAGACTTCTGGCGTTGAGTAGCATTACTCTTAGTTTCTTATCCCTTGTGATACCTATGGAGGTGGGTTTGTCTTTTGAGCCTTGCCTAAAAAAGGCACTATGGGGGTAGCAAGAGCCTTTGCCAATATCCAAAAGCCCAGGGGTGACAGGTGCAAGCCGTCCCTAGCGAAGCATCGTGGCTTGTCGAGCATATCATCCCAGGCTGACAGGCATTGGATCCCCTTTGAATGACACCAGTACTTAAGCCAATTGTTGAAATTGATCATCTTGTCTTCATATTGTGGCATCATTCTTGGTGAGGGTAAGTACTACTCAAGGTCAGGGTCATACCGGCCTGGGCTACATGCTCAGAGAGCTCCTCTGTCTCTTTTCATGTAGTCCAGGGAGGTACGTCTCAGGTCATTCACACCAGCATGGACGATGACGGAGTCATATTTGTACTTGCCTTGGAGTGACCTGAGTGCTTGTGTTATGTGGCAGATCCTAGCGCCCGACAGGCTGCTCACCATGACCTTCTCCTTGTTCAGCCTGGTGAGCGGGACGTCAGTGTGCCTGACGATACAGTCACCTATTACAAGTGCATCAGGTGTGTTGTTTAGCCTTAAGGGCTGTGACTGTTCGGCACACTGGCTTTGTGAGATATGTGTTGCACGTGTTTTGTTTTGGGGTAGCGGTTGCTTGGGTGCCTGCTTTGGAGGTCTCTGCTGCTTAGGCAGATCTTTATTTAGAGCCTCCAAGTATGTTTTTGTGTGATTATGTGTTTGGTTTGCTGTCGTGGTAGGTCTATGTGAGACTGGAATTGTAGTGAGTGTGGTTTCCTTCTCCTCCTGACTGGTTATGCCAGTACTGAGTTGAGAGAGCTTAGCCTCCAGTTTGGCTATATGGTTGCATCTCTCATATGTGTTGGAATTTGCTGGGAGGAGGAGAGGGTTGTCTGTGTACATGAGGCAGTTGTAACATTGCCTCAAGATTCCCAGGTTCACCAGCTGGACCGGAGAGGAGATTGACAACTGACCTTTGGACATGCTAGAATAATATTGGGAATTCCTTTATAATTGAAAACAAGGGCCAATGGGGAGTGAGGGAGTAGTGCTTTTAATTTTTAGTGCTGACTTATATAATTGCTTTAGTGAGCAAGTGCCAGGTAACTTAAATGCAAAAACGACAAACAGTAACTTTCTTTCAAGTGAAACAAGGAAATAAGTACAGTAAGCAATGCAGATATCACTAGGGATCCACAGAAGCGCTGAGAAGCCGCGTTTTAGGTGGAATTAGCGTTCCAGGGAAATAAGCAAACAACAAGCATACAAACAAAGCTAGATTCAGCAGGCCTGGATCTAGTCTATGCTACAGCAAACAAGGTGTACCAATTTCAGTAAGAAACAGTTCAAATATGCAGGCACTATAAACCTTTAACCAGATATTCCCAGCTCAGAAGGGCAGAGTCCAGCCTCTCCTCCCACAAGAGTGCAGACCACGAATCTTCTTAATGTAAAATAACT
This sequence comes from Protopterus annectens, assembly GCF_019279795.1. Taxonomy (NCBI): domain Eukaryota; kingdom Metazoa; phylum Chordata; order Ceratodontiformes; family Protopteridae; genus Protopterus; species Protopterus annectens. The sequence goes on along the minus strand of NC_056739.1, from coordinate 1,098,936,695 downwards.
GGCCTGAAGCCCAAGTGCATAAACCAGAACTAATACACTTTAGGAATAACAGACACTGAGCTCTCAATCAGCAGTTCCCAACTTAGAAGGATGAAAGCTACCTGTCCTGCCACCACAGTGCATGCCACAAACCTTCCTAATGTGAAACAACTGGTCTGAAGCCCAAGTGCTTAATCCAAAAGACTTAGAATGATAGCTACACTTTAATCAAGTTACTACCAAGCAGTAATAAATACAATTGAATACTTTAAAGAATGCCTGGATTAGTGCTCAAGTTATACAAACAAAGCTAGATTCAGCAGGCCTGGATCTAGTCTATGCTACAGCAAACAAGGTGTACCAATTTCAGTAAGAAGCAGTTCAGATATGCATGCACTATAAGCCTTTAACCAGAAATTCCCAGCTCAGAAGGGCAGAGTCCAGCCTCTCTTCCCACAAGAGGGCAGACCAGGAACAGTCTTAATGTAAAATAACTGGCCTGAAAGCCCAAGTGCTTAAACCAGAATTAATACACTTTTAGAATAACAGACACTGAGCCCTCAATCAGCAGTTCCCAACTTAGAAGGATGTAAGCTACCTGTTCTGCCACTACAGTGCAGACCACAAACCCTCTCAATGTAAAACAACTGGTCTGAAGCCCAAGTGTTGAAACTAAAAGGCTTAGAATGAGTTACACCAAGCAGTAATAAATACAATTGAGTACTTTTAAGATGACACAAAAGCAAAATAAAGTAGGAAGAAACACAAGTAAAAGCAGATGGATTTTTTTTCAGCATAAGATTTTCTAGTACTAGGCCTTCTAGCCTCCAAAATGACATCCATCACAAGTTTTTCCTGAGAGATGTGACTGGTGAAATTATTTGATTAGCCATGCTGCAAGATTCAGAGTTTGGAGCTGAGTGTGCAGAATTTGATAGTTCTGCTGAGACAATAGATGAGGTGTCTTGAGGCAAGTACCATGGAGGAAGGTGTGACATATTCCTTAGAAGCAGGTACCAGTGTTGACTAGGTCAGTCTGGAGCAATCAATCATTTTTGGTTTTTCCTGTCTGACTTTTAGTAAAACTTTGGAGGGCAGAGGGGGAAAGGCATAGAATGATAGGTTTTCCAGCTGAAGGATAGAGCATCCATTTTCCAAGTTTTTTTGTGATGAATTCTTGTGCAAAATTTGTCTGATAGTTTTGGGGAGAGGCAATAAGATCTATGTCTGGGCTCCCCCATTTTCATGTCATCATGCTGAAGATTTGTGGATCCAGTTTCCATTCGTGTGGGTCCATAAGATTTCTGCTTAGTTCGTCTGTCAGAGTATTTTGCTTTCCTGGCAGGAATTGAGCTTGTAGATGTATTTGGTAAGTCAAGGCACTGTTCCACAAGGCCATGGCTAGTCTGCAAAGAGGGTAGGAGTGGGTACCCCCCTGCTTGTTTATGTACCACATAACTATGGTGTTTCCCGTCTTTATCAGTAGCTGTCCTGGAAGAAGGAAGTCCTTGAAGGCTGTCAGAGCATTCTGTACAGCTAGCATTTATTTCTGGTTGATATACAGGTACATTTGATTTGGGCTCCATTTGCCCTGAATGCATCTCCCTGCCAGATGAGCGCCCCCAAGCATAGTTTGATGCGTCTGTAGTCAGGGTTTGGGTTTGCAGGGGGTAGAATAAATGACAGTCCCTTGTTTTGGTGACAGGCCTCTGCCCACCATAGGAACTCCTGTTGCAGGGGGGTAGAATAAATGACAGTCCCTTGTTTTGGTGACAGGCCTCTGCACACCATAGGAATTCCTGTTGCAGGCAGGGAATGAGAGGAATCATTGTTTCCAGGCTGTGACAATGTCGACTCCATAAGCATTTTAGGTACCATTGAAGTTTCCTCATATGCAGTCTTGCATATGGAATTAGTAGAATGCAGGATGCCATAAACCCCAAAACCTGCAGAATTTGTCTTGCAGATAGCTGGGTTTTTGTGGCCACTTGTCCGAAGTATGTTATCAATTGAATTTGTTTGTCTAGCGTGAGGTAAGCCATCTGGGCAGTTGTATTCAAGCTTTCACCCAGGAATGTAATTATTTGAGAGGGTACCAGCTGTGATTTCTTTTCGTTTATGGTGTACCCTAGGCATGTTAGAAGCCTTTTTACAAACGCCAGAGGTTGTAGAAGAGTGTCCTTATCTTCTGCCTGAATTAGACAATCATTCAGATAAGGATAAATTTGAATGTTTCTTTGTCTGCAAAATGCAATCGCTGGTGTCAGGCAATTTGTGAAGACCTTGGGCGCAGTAGATAAGCCAAAGGGCAGTGCAGAGAACTGGTAATGCAAATACCCTGCTTTGAAGCGGAGGTATCTTCTGCAAGATTCCCTGATTGGGATATGCAGGTAAGCCTCAAGTCTAGAGTTACGAACCAGGCATCCTTGCCTAGCATAGGCAGTAGCTGTTGTAGAGTCAGCATCTTGAATTTTGGAATGTTCAGGAAGTTATTTAGAATGGATAAGTCCAGAACTGGGCGCCATGATTTGTCTTTTCTGGGTACCAGGAAAAGTCTTGAATAAAAAAACCTTGTCCTTTTTCCTTTGCTGGTACTGGTTGAATAGCCCCCATATCCATGAGGGACATGACTTGTTTCTGGGCCTCTGCCCATGGATTTGGAGGCAGATCTGGCCATCCGTTTGGAATTGGCAATGTGTGGAAATTAAATCTGTATCCCTGGGATACTATATTTAAGACCCACTTGTCTTACCCAGATTAAATGCCAATTTTGAGCATGAAGTGCTAGTTTTCCCCTCAAAGGGGTTGCCAAAAGATTAGTGCTTGGAAATGGCAGAGGAAAGTCATTGAGACTGTTTACCATAGGGTGGTGCTTTGCTACTTCCTGATTTGGAGGTGGAGGCACCCCATTGTTTTGTCCTGTAAGAGCCTTGTGACTGAAACTTGGAGTGTCTGGGTTTGACCTGAGCGGCTCTGTTGGGTACTGGAAAGGACCAATTCTTAGTAGGCCAGTGCCTACTGAACCTGGGTGGCTGCACTTGCAAGAAATCTTTTACAGTTTGCATAGATTTAGCTTTATCTTCCATCTTTTTTAAAACTTCTTCTGCCTTATTACCACATAGGCTGTCCTGCTGTAAAAGAGCATCCAACAATTTAGCTTTAACATGATCAGGCAGATTTTGCTCCTTGAGCCAAGCATGCCTTCTTATCACAGATCCTGTTACGGCGGCCCTGCAAGAGGCCTCCAAGGAATCAAAACCACATTGCAAAGTATGCTTTCCAACTTGTTAAGCTGAATGCAATAAATCCTGTAACTCTATTTTCCACACAATCAGAAATCAACATCATTTTCTGTTTAAGTAAGCCCATGACATGCTGTTGATATTTAAGCATATGAAATTGACAGTTTAAAGCCCTGATTGCCAGGGTTGCAGACGTATAAACCTTCTTACCCCATCTATCCAGCGTCCTGGAGTCTCTATCAGAAGGGGTAGGATTTTTAGCAGTAGAAGCCTTAACACCCTTGGGACCCTGAGAAATTGTTTCAGGGTCAGCAATAGGATTTTTGATAAGAAACTTGTGGGAGTCAGGAACCCTGTAATATCTGTCTGGCTTACTAGGAGCCGGAGGCAGGGAATCAGGAGCCATGCTAGATTCTGAGAAAACATCATCAACAATGTCTAAAACAGGAGGTATAGCCAAAGGCCTATGCTAAGGAAGAAGAAGAAAATAATCCCCAAGCCTCTTTTTGGATTCTGAAAAATCCTGACTCTCCCAATGAAAATGTTTCCTTAAGGTATGCAAAGTCTCTCCAAACGAAAAATTCTCAGGAGGAGAAGCAGAAGGGATGGATTCTTCTGCATCAGTCCTCATAAGGGGGAATAGAAAATTCCTAATCAGAAGAGGAATCAGAAAAAATGGAAACCTGATCTGAAGATTCATAATCAGTGCCTTGCCTAGGCCTCTTAGCAGGAGGGGGTTGGGAACCCCCTGATCAAGGTAATTAAATCCTCAGCCATTTTGATCATTTGTTTTTTAGGCATAGGGGCCTGAGCACGTGGTTCATGCGTCGGTTTTTTAGACTTAGAAGATGGTTTTGGCCTTGTTTTTGATGATGGCGTTGGTTTAATATACAAATCTTTAGGCCTGAAAACACCCTCAGCCTGCTCAGCAGCTCCGGACCCATCCAAGGGACAGATATCCGCGGGTTCAACACTTGAAGAATCTCACGGCATACCGGACTCTGAATGGGTCCTGGTAGAGGCCTGTGACTCAAAAGTAGCGGGCATCAGGGGCTGTAAAGTGCCTCAATGAGTACCTGCGAACCGGCAACTGGCTTAGGAGAAGCTTAGATGGTTTTGGACCTCAACAATCCGTCTCTGTCATTTTCTTTGCGTTTTTTTGTGAATTCCAGTAGTCGGATTGCTAACTGACATTTCAGGATAGTTAAATCTTGAGCCAAAGTATTTCGAAGCAAAAATATACTGACACTTAATAGTGCGTTGGTTAAATTTAGCACAAAACCGACAACAAGGCACGTTGTGGTCAGGGCCTAGGCAAGGAATACAGTACAAATGAAAATCTTTATGAGGTATTTGCTTCCCACAAGTAATACAATTATTAACTTTTACTGACATCAGTAAGGAGCAAGAAAAAGTTTCCCCAATGGGGTACTTAGCTTTAGTTTGAAGACTTCAGTTCTGAAACTCGAAAACGAAAATTTCAGGAGTCGGCCAATCGGCACTTGTGAACTGCTTCTGCTTTGGGCACCGTGCGGCAAGAAAGACGGATTAAAATGGCGTCGGCTGCATGTTTTATACCCCTGATGACCTGACGTCATGGAAGAGGAGACAGCAACCTACGCAGGACCCAAGACTTTATTCAGGCCGACTGAGGGCAGCCTGCCAGTAGATTACCCAAATGTAATGACTGCAACAGTGAAACACGAAGAACATCAGGGTCTGTCCAAGCTCTGAGCTACCCCATGGTTAGCAGTCCCTCCCCCAGCCCTTGCTCCATATTTTCCCTGGCAAGCAGTTTTGAACCTTCTGATGATGGACATTGTAGCAATGTCATATCCACTTTGAGCCATCCCCTTCAGTTTGCCATCCATGTACCCCCTCCAGAAATTCCTTTCGTTTTTTTTTTGAATACCACCTATCCCCACTTGCCCTAATAATGCTGTGGATGCAGGACAAATCCCCTGCTTTCTAAATCTCTCTGTACAACAGGCTGACTCCACATAAACTGACAACTCAGCATGTATACTTCTTACTGTTCTAATTTCACTTATTCTGTAGGAACTTCAGAAAAAAGCACAGACAGTGCTCTAGAAGTGGCCTTAGCAATGCCCTATACAAACTTAGCATCTCCGAAATCCATTTTGCATGCCAAGGACCCCAAAATCCTACTGACCAACAACTTTTTTCCCTGTTTAGCATAAATGAGCAGTGCTAACAAAATACAAGTTCTCATCAGCTATTCACATATGAGTGACAAAACTTTGATATCAAATACCAACTATCACCTGTTTGTTCATCCTGAAAGCCAGGATTCTGACTCTGAATTTGCTATGCAAGTGTAGTGACTCAGTCCATGCATCAGCCTTTGTAACACCAGCATGGAAGTTAATCTTGCTGTCCAATCCTTAATATCTCACACACACAAAAGGTTCAAGTAGTGAACCCTGCAGCGCTCCACTAATTAAAGACTTTTCTCCTGGCAGTTCTCCTGTAACAACCAGCCTTTTCTAAATTTGATGGAAAATTAAAGTTACAAAGTGCAGATTTATAAAAAGTGAATCTCCAGCAACATAACACTGTTTGTTGCAGGCATTAGGACTGCTCAGCACTCGAGAGGTTTTCAGGCTGACTACTTCTTTGCTACTACCATGTTTCCCTTTCCTGATGATTCCTCAGGTCTGCTGTGGCATGTGAACACATACCTGGCTGATTTTAGACTAAATAAAGGAAACCTCAAGAAAGGAAGATTATATTTAAGTTGGCTGGACGCCTTTTCTTAATCAGTTTGCTTAGTGACAGTGTACAATGCACATGTAGGCTGGCCTGGGAGAGATGGCCGGAGGGAGGAAGAGTTACTAAAGATGGACTCTTCCTACAGGTGCATTGTTAAAAGTAACGGCTAATGTGTACATCTTTATATGTTGCAGAAAAAGAAGTTATGTACCTACCATAACGTTCCATGTTAGTTGTCTTCTTCTTGCCTTCTTTCTTGCTGGTTGGGTTCGGAGCCGATCCTCGGCTCTGACTCGGCCATCTTCAAAAGCTCGAGAGCTGTTTACTGGCTCAAGGCCATCCCATATCCCATGATGCCTGGGGCTAGATACCCAAATCTCGTTTGGTAAGTCTAACTGCAGACATAATAAGGAAAGAATCCTATCCTGGAATGTATAAACCTTACTAGAGAGGCTACTAGGCAGAAAGGAATAGCCAGAGAAGACTCAGCCAGTGAAAAACCATAAGGAACTCTTCTCGGTCTACAAGGATAGGGGGATGGAGGGTGGGACGCAAGAAAAGAAGGCGAGAACAAGACAACTAACATGGAACGTTATGGTAGGTACATAACTTCTTTATGTTAAGTTGTCTATCTCGCCTTCATTCTTGCTGGTTGGGACAGCGTCCCTAGCACCTAAAATCCTGGGTGGCTCATTGGAACAAACTCTTCAGAAAAGTGGAACCAAAATCAGCTCTGCTCCTGGAAACCACATCCAACCTATAATGCGAAATGAAAGTATGTGGGTTGGCCCACATAGCCGCAGCACAAATAGATTCCATGGGCAACCTCGCCTGAAAGGCCACAGAAGTGGCTAAAGCTCTGGTGGAGTGACCTTTTGGTTTAACAGGCAATTCTTTATTCCTCAGTTGATAGATAAATGTGATGATAGTAGTCAACCACCTGGATAAGGTTACTTTTGAGACTGGAAGACTTGTTTACCCTCAGCATAAGAAAGGAAAAGTTGGTCCGATTTCCTGATGTCCTTAAGTTCTATGCAAATAAAAGCGTAGTTGCCTGTGAACATCTAACTAATACAATTCTGCCCTGTTGGAGTGGTTGGGAAAAAACACAGGAAGGTCTACGGACTGATTCAAGTTATTCTCTGAAGAGACCTTAGGAAGGAAGGAAGGATTAGTCCCGACAGCAACCCTGTCATTCTGGAATACTAGGTATGGAGGACGGATACAAAGAGCCTGAAGTTCCGAAACTCTTCTGGCTGAAGTAATCGCTACCAGAGGGAGGGTTTTCCAAGGTAAAAACTTCAAGGAACAAGATGCTGCAGGTTCGAAGGGGGGCAAAATTAGAGAAGCTAAAATCAAATTTAGATTCCCACAGAGGCCTGAACAGAGTGGTCCCTTTGAGAAAGGCTTTACATAGCTTATAAGACATTTTCCGACAGGCCAATGTGAAAATTTGAAATTGCAGCTAACAACTTTAATTGTAGCGGAAGCAGACCCAGCATGAAAGAGTTCCTCACGAAATTCCAAAATGTGGTGTACGGGCTGAAAAGGGGTCTATACTCAGCCTCTGCCCAGGAAGAAAAAAGTTTCCACTTACTAGCGTAAGTTTTTCTAGTCGTAGACTTGTGCGATGATAAAATAATTTCGCGCACAGAGGGGGATATATCAGGAAGCCTGGCTAAAGTTGGAAGTGGAGCAACCAAACAGTGAGCTGGAGAGATTGCAGGGATTGGTGCAGCCCGCCCGACTGATGGATCAGAAGGTCTGGAACTAGGTCCAGAGTCCAAGGCTGCTCGAGAAGATGATGATGCAGGAACGGGAACCATATTTGTCGAGGCCAGTAAGGAGCAATGAGGATCATGTTGCAGCCCAATACGGTAGCTTTCTGTATTAGCTTCGGGATTAGGGGAAACGGAGGGAATGCATAAAAAGTCCCTGAGGCCAATTGTGGACTAGACCGTCTCTGGGGGAATGTCTGGGAAGTGGAAGGAGAGAGAAGAAATTGCTGCACTTGCTGTTGAAGGGGGTGGCAAAAAGGTCGCAGCAAGGTTGGTCCCATTTGTGGAAGATGTGGTCCGCAACTACCTGATTCAGAGACCACTCGTGAGGCATGAGAATTGCTCTGCTCAGCCTATCGGCTATGACATTGGACCTGCCAGGGATGTGCTTTGCGATCAGAAACCATTGGGAAGAGATCGCCCACTGCCAGAGTCTGAATGCTTCTCGACATAGGGGATAGGACCTGGTTCAGCCCTGCTTGTTGATGTACCACACTGACATACTGTCCATTTGAATTGCAATGGTCCCGGTAGGAAGAGAGTCCTGAAGAGCTTGCAACGCTAAAAGCACGGCCCTCATCACCAAGACGTTTATATGCAGATGGTACTCGTGAGGTTGCCAGGTGCCTTGGACTGTTCTGCCCGGATAATGCCCCCCCCCCCCGATCAGGGAGGCGTCCGTGGTCACCGTAGCAACTGGAGGGGGAAGTACAAATGGTCTGCCCTGGGGCACTGATGTGGAGACCATCCACCACGCAAGGTGCTTTTTGCATGCTTCTGTAATCATAATCATGTGAGACATGGGAAGCTGCTGGAAGGACCATTGGGTGAAAAGCAGCCACTGGAGAATCATGTGAAAACGAGCTAGAGGAACAAGTATGATCACTGTTGCCATGAGACCCAGAATTTGGAGGACGAACCTGGCTTGAATTCTTTTGCATGCTAATATAATCTGTACATGTTGGCAAATCACTAATACCCTGTCTGGTGGAAGACTGGCTGACATGTCTTTTGTATTTAAACTTGCGCCTATAAAGGTAATAGGCTGCCAGGGTGACAATGCAGACTTTGAAATTTATTGTGATACCTAGTCTGGAGCAAGTCTCGATAGTGTAGTCTCTGGCTTGCAGAAGGTGATGCCTGGTGGTAGCAGTGAGGAGGCAGTCGTCTAGATATGGAAACACCTGGAATCCGTGCCATCTCAGGTGAGCGGTAACTACTGCCATACATTTGGTGAACACCCTGGGGGCTGTGGTGAGACCAAAGGGCAGAGCTCTGAACTGATAATGGCTGGCTTCCAGCCGGAAACGAAGGAATCTTCTGGAGCGTCTGTCCATTTTGACGTGGTAGTACTCATCCCGAAGATCTATAGAGCACATCCAATTGTCCTGACCCAGAAAGGGTAAAATGGACTGTAGCGTGACCATCCGAAACTTCGTTCTTTGTACAGACCTGTTTAGTCTGCTGAGATCCAGAATGGGTCTCCAGTCCCCCGTCTTCTTTGGTACCAAAAAGAACCTTGAGTAAATTCTGGATCCTTGCTGGTCTGCTGTGACTTGCTGGATGGCCCTTTTTCTTAGCAGTTTTGAAACTTCTCGAACTGCTTGATCCCTTAGATTGGGTGGAACATCTGGAAGGGACTTGTTTAACAGTAAGGGAGTGCGAACAAAGGGAATTCTGTAGCCTCCGGATATAACAGACTGTACCCATTTGTCTTGTGTTACACATCTTACCAGGCTCTTGGGTACAGCGATAATCTTCCCCCGACTGCCTCCAGAGGTGGGCAGCCGGGCAACCCTTCAGGGATGCTGGAAGGGCTTCTCAGAGAAGGATTCTCTGCTGCCCTGGTTTTGCGGACCCCCTCTGCCACGAGGGTGGCGTCTATTATTGTTTCCTCCTCTGCCCCTGGATGGGAACTCACCAAGTGTGTCCGGCAAGGCTCCCTGGGATTTCCGGAACCACATCTTTCCACTCTTCTGACCCTTGAGATATGGTCTGGAAGGAGTGAAAAAACGGACTCCCATGGCAGAGAGAGTCTTGCCTTCCTGCTCACACCTGGCAAGGGTGTCCTTCACCTGTGATCCAAAAAGAGAGGAACCATCAAAGGGGGTGTTGGTGAAAGACGCTCTGAAAGGTTCCGCAAAGTTATATAGCCGCATCCAAGCGTGCCTCCTTAGGGCAAAGCCTGTGCCCGCAGCTCTACTCGCACCATCGGCTGCATAAGAAATGAGCCTCATGGAGGAGTTCACCACTAAATTAAGAGACGCCAGCTGGGAGGCTGCCTTAGCCTGGACCCCCTCAGCTGATGGATCTTGGAGGGTATCTCCAAGCTCTTTAAGGAGATCCCTTTGAAGACGGGTAAAGTGGCACAAATAATTCAGAGACCTCATGGAAAAGGTCGTTGAAGAGAAAATCCGCTTCCCATATCTGTCCATCATCCTGGACTCCTTGTTAGGGGGATGGACAGATGAAGTTTCGGCCAACTCCTTCTTTGAGACCGCCACTACCACCCATGGCATCAACATGAACACCTTTGGTCAAAAAACTGTTTATCCTGTGGTGCAGTTATGAATTTAGCGGGTCTTCTGGGGGTCGGTTCCACTGTGTCTGGAGCTAACCACGCCTTCCGAGCCACCACAGACATCAGTGGGTCAAAAGGCGGAGACACCCAGGAGGTGGAAGGTCGGGATCCAAACGCATCCAGGAATACCGACTCATTATCAGAAGGGCTTAGGGTAGTCCAGTTCCCCCTCTGCCTAAGCATCTCAAGGATGTCTGAAAAGGAGACATCTTCAGAGGGGGATCTCGGGGACCCTTCAGAATCCTCTAAGTCGGTACCTGATGTGACAGACTCAGGGGAGTCAACATGCTTCCTATGTTGAAGAAAGTGAAGGGGAGGGGAAAACTAACTAAAACGAGTTTTCTGAAGGGAAGGGGAGGGATTCAGGAAAGAAATTATAGGTACAACAAAGATATACTAAGAAAGGTTGTAACTACAACTAACAATCTACACTAAAAACCTTAATAGTTTTTATCAAAAATACAGATAAAACAATGAAAATATACGACCTGAGCCAGTAAGACAACCTCGCAGCAGAAGCGGCAAATAAGGTTTGGGTATCTAGCGCCAGGCATCATGGGATATGGGGTGGCCTCAAGCCAGTAAACAGCTTTTGAAAATGGCCGGGTCGGAGCAGAGGATTGGCTCCGAACCCAACCAGCAAGAATGAAGGCGAGATAGACAACTTAACATGTGGTCATTCTTTTCTAACATGATGGACAAAGTCCCCAGCTAACTGATGAGAACATCCTTCTGATAACATTAACCCCAAAAGACAAGCTTGCTCTGAAATGATACTCAGTTTGAAGTATAGCAAGGATGTTGAAGTTGTACCATGTGGCAAAAGCAAAAATATAATTCACTGAGGAATTCTGGAGGAATGCTGTGGAAGTAGCCATAATTTTATTGCAATGTGCTTAAAGTGGGAGTTGGCAGTATTTTGTCTTCCTTGAGGTAGCAGAATTTAGGGCAGCCTGATTAAAAAAAAAAAAAGAAAAAAAAAAAGTTATTTGGAGACGTGAAAAAAACTTTCTTTGTACTGCATAAGTGACCAACTCCATATTTCCAGTGAAGTACTGTGTTCCACTTGCATAGAATATCTATCTTGTTGATATCCTATGCAGTGGGGGGGTACTCTTCCTTATCTGCAATGGAGGGGAAAGAGGAAAGATTACTAAACTGCTTTAAAGGACAGGCTTGGAACTGAATGGAGCACCACTTCTCCATGTAAAATCAAATGGGGGGGGGGGGGGTTGGATGACAGTACTTTGAGAGCTTTTAACTCAAATTTTCTCAACCAATGAAACCTTTCCCAGAGAAAATATTATCCAAGACAGAGGTCTGCTTTTGCTGCTAGTTTAACGGGTGGCTGAGTAAGCATTACGACAAATTAAAGATCATAATGGGCAATGGGTCTTCGACTTGGTGGGGTGGGGTTTTAGGAGTCTTTACCAGAAAATTCCAATGAAGAATGCTTCACCTACTTTGAGCAAAGCAAGGGACGTAGCCTGGGAAACTGCACGAAAATTTGAAATTACTACTGCATGTACCATTATGGATGTGCAGCTACAGCCGTTGTCAAAAACTTTGCCAATTACTACAGAATCTTCCCCACTGGGGATGACCAGGGTTTCCAGCGGTTCTACTGCTGGAATGGTGAAGTGCTTCCATTTACCTTTATGAGCTTTAAATGTTTTTGGTTGATGCTTTCTGCATTATAATAAATTCCATGAACTTTGGGTTTGGATCAATTGCTGACAGCAATCACAACTAGAGAAGCCATGCCAATAGATTGAAGGAACTGACAAAGATGATGCTTGCTTGAGACCAGTCAACAACCTCTGCAATGAGTCTATTCTAAAAGGCCCATATATTGTATGTGTGGGCTCAGCAGATGGATTTGTATCGAGCACAGCCAAAAGGGAGCTGTCAGAATAAATTTAATATGCAGTCCTTTTTTTTATTTCCGGAATGTTTTAATTCACTTATACGACCAGTTATATGGTCCTTAAGTTTCCTATTAGTCATATCCACATTAGTACCCTTCACATGACTCTTACTTAGCTAGGTACATCACATTACTTGTATTACAATTCCCATAATCATACAAAATAAAATCTTTACCTGTAACAGGATGCTTAATACTTTTGTCTACATATACATGTTTGCTATAAACACAGTTATTGCATTTAACTGTACCTTGTTTACTACTAGTAACCAAGAAAATGCTTAGGTTGCTCCTTATAACAAAGCTTTAAGTGTACAATCACACTTATAACCAAAATTAGTTTTTTTTACCAAATGTGTCAACTCTGGTACATCCTGTAGAATAGGCCAATGCCGATTTATTATTCATCTAACCATGTCAGTATTCTTGTTAAATGTTAGCATACATCTAACACTATTCATAGTAGTGTCTACCCTAGTATTCGACTTGTCACTAAATGGTCAAACATCTATTTTCTCGCTGTTGTTTAACATAAGCATACGCTACATTAACTTCCTTTTTTTTAGAGTAGCCGCTATCAATAAAATCTTTACTCATACTATCAAGTTGCTTGGAGATGTTAGTGTCTGCTGTATTAAGCCTTGCTACCCTCTGCATCTGATTCTTGACTATTTCTAAACACAAATGGAGGGTGCATACTACTACGATGTAATTATTTCTTTTAACAGTCTTTTTATACAACTCTGAATATTTCCTGTATTGTCCTTGCGTAATAATATATAATGAAATGTGATATTACTAGAAGAGATCTCATATTTAAACTTCAGAAATGTGGTCATTGTATTTATATACTCAAGAAAATCATGAAATATGGTAACATTCCCTTTCCATACAACAAAAAGATAATCTACAAATCGCTTGTAAATACATATATGGTCCCTAAATGGACTTTGTGTAGATAATATATACTTTTCCTCCCACATATGCATAACTATATCCGCATACGTATTCGAGACAGGTGTACCCATCTCTACACCTTTAACTTGATGGTATATCCTAGTCTGAAACATGAAGACATCAAAGACAAGTTTTAACAATTCATAAATTAAAGTTATTCTCTGTATTGTAATTAGAGAAATTAAATAAAAATGCTTTCACACCATCTATACCACAATCGTGGGGGATAATCGTAAATAATGAATCTACATCTAATGTAATGAAATAAGTTACATCTACTACTAAACTTCTAAATGAATTGCTTGAAAAGCTTGCTGCTTTTGAGAAGCGATTAATTAGAAGTTAAGAAAAAGAAACTCGAGAGAGACCTTGTAGACTTTGAAAAAGGGCATGTGTGTGTCCGAAGGAAAAAGTTTCAACCAATGAACAGCCAAAGTCAGACTTTCAATGCACCTCCTGCTTCAACAAATACACCATTGCATGGTGCCCCAGATTCTAAAATGCCTACACAGATGCAGATTGATCAGCAAGAGCAACTAAACACATTGGATTTAAATAATTTACAGCATTTTCCACAACTGATGAATCCAGCTTCCCTAGTTAATGCACAGGATGGTTTTATTAGACAGCCTGCTGTGTGAGTGGTGCAAATCAAATACGGGCACTGGATCCAGTGGATTTTCCATTTCTCTTAAATCAACCATTACCGCTGCCCAAACCAAGGACTCTAATGAAGAGTCTAACAAAGAAACAGATGGGAGAAACACCAGTGAAGTGACCGTTCACCAGAAGGCAGGTGAACAAGAAAAACATGTTTTTAATGTATCAAGTTATGTATTAAATGAATCGGAATATTCAGTCTTAAGTAAAGGCTTGACGTTTGTTCCATCATCATTGATAGACATTTTGACAACGTTGACTGAAATAAGTATTTTAAACGCAACTTAAATTTAAAGATTTGCTTTGGTAATTCTCAGGAATATAAATCAGGAACTTTGAAGCGTACTAGTACACATGTACCTTATAGTAATGTGGTCTTGCAAGTTTTTGAAAAAGCAATAGAAAGGGATGTGTGCAAGTTGTATAAGAGTGGAAAAATGCAGCAGTTTTGTAACTTGTCTAAGGATGAGTTTAATGTCATTAATTCTCTGACTAACAATACTGAACTGATAAATTAAGAACGTAGACAAAGTTGGGGGTGTTATGAGTAGTAACTTTTACCATGAGAAAATGTTTTTGATGCTACAAAGTGATGAATATATTAACATTACAAGGGGTGAAAGCAATTTGCTCTCACTTGGATTACGTGAGGTTATATGTAGAAAGCATGATACAGGTCAGTTGAATGATGAGTTAACTATTTATTTGTAAAAACTGCTAAAATTTCTATGATTTATGGTATACCGAAGCTACTTAAATCTGAAACAAATCCACCAATGAGACCTACTGTTTCTGCGAGAGGGTGGGTAATGGAACCCATCTCTAAATTTTTGGAAAAGCAATTAAGACTTATTAGATAAGACCACTATGAACCCGCGGTGGTGGTGCTGTGGTAGCGTTGTCGCCTCACAGTAAGACGCTGTCTGGTTCGATTCTCAGCTAGAGCGTCTTCTGCGTGGAGACATGCGTGAATGGGCGTACCTTCGTTGAAGGTTGTGCATCAGAGCTGGTAACTCGGCACGGAAAAATCAATCACCAATCATTAGCGGACCGGAGTTCCGCTGTGGCGACCCCTAACCGGGAAAAGCCGGAAGACACAAAGATAAGACCCCTATGACTTTAAAGGACACTAACATGTTTTTAAAACAGTTTTATGATTGGACCCATGGGAGTCTTGCTGATGAAACTTATTTCATTATGTTAGATGTAGATTTATTATTTATGGTTATCCCCCATGATTGTGGTATAGATAGTGTGAAAGCAGTTTTATTGAATTTCTCTAATTATGATACAGAGAGAATAACTTTCATTTGTGAATTGTTAAAACTTGTCTTTGATAATGATGTTTTCATGTTTCAGACTAGGATATACCATCAAGTTAAAGCTGTAGGGATGGGTACGCCTGTTGCAAATATGTATACAAATATAGTTATGTATATGTGGGAGGAAAAAAGAAGTCATGTCTTACTATGACATTCCATCTGAGTTGTTGATCTTCCAGTCATCCCTGATGGGTTTGGTTCCAAGCTCTCGGAACAGAGTTGGCCTTATACCAAGCTTGAGTGTGCCAAAAACTCTTGAGCTAAGCTGCTACCCACAATGCCTTTTACTCAGTTACCTCAGATCGAGTTTGCATGCAACATATAGAAGAAGAAGAAATAAATCCGAGACCATCTCTGTGCAGAAACCCTAATACACCACAAAGACCCCGGAGATCCGCCAGGAACCTTTGGAGGGAGTCGGTGGGAGAGTGTGATGACTAGAAGAAGATCAACAACTCAGATGGAATGTTATGGTAAGACATAACTTCTTTATCTGAAGTTGTTAATCTTCTTCCTATTCATCACTGATGGGACTGAGTCCCCAGCTACTTGGGAAACCTGGGTGGCCCTTATTGAAGAATATTCCTGAGAACCATTGAACCAAAGACCGCTCTTCCCCTGGAGATCAGCTCCAATTTGTAATGCTTGATAAAGGTGTGGGGCTTAGCCCAAATGGCAGCTGCACAAATGTCATCCATGGAGGCCCTAGAGTGGAAGGAAACACATACTGCAATAGCCCTAGTTGAGTGAGCTTTGATTTGGCCAGGCTTAGATCAATCCGTAAGTGAATATGTGAAGGTAATGCAATCTCAGAGTCATTTAGACAAAGTAACTTTCGATACTGCGCCTCCCATTCTAGGACCCACAAAGGAGATGAAAAGCTGGGCTGACTTGCAAAAGGATTTAGTTCTGTCCAGATAGAAACATAATTGTCTATGAACATCTAAAGAATGTAGGCAGTATTCTCCCTTGTTAGAGTAATTTGGGAAGAACACAGGGAGCTCAATGGACTGGTTAATTGAGAAGTCAGAAACCACTTAGGGAAGAAAGCATGGGTTAGTCCGAAGTGATACTCTGTCCTTATGAAATATCAGATAAGGACTCTATACAAAATGCTTGTAATTCAGAAATTCTTCTGGCTGAAGTTATAGCCACCAGAAATAAGAATTTCCATGACAGGAATTTTAGATCACATGTCGCAGCCGGCTCAAAATGGGGCAGAGAAAGACTGCAGAACCCAGGACAGATTCCATGCCTCCACTGGCTGTCTGATGGGAGGCCTGCTGTGGAAAATACCCTTGAGGAAGGTCTTGCAAAGGCGAGAGGAAATAAGCGGGACTCCATCTGACCCATTATGGAAGTTTGAAACAGCTGCTAGATGGACGCAAATGGTGGAAGCTGAGGCCTCATTGTCGAACAGTTCAGCCAGATAATGAAGAATAGCGGCTATGGGGGCTGAGAACAGGTATAGCTTCTGATTACCTGACCAAACAGAGAATCTTTTACATTTGTCCCTGTAAAGTTTCCTGGTAGATGGTTTATGAGAGGCCAAGATAATATCACGTACCAGTAAAGAGAGGGTTTCCCGCCCGGCAACTAACGGAAGTGGAGAAACCAAGCTGTCAGCTTGAGAGTGGACAGATTCGAGCGAGTCAGCCCTTGTGGGTGAGATATGAGGTCCTGACGAGTGTCTAGGATTCAAGGAGGTTGTAACAGGTGAGGTCAAAGGAAGGGAAACCACACTTGATGAGGCCAGAACGGGGCAATGAGGATCACTTTGCTTCTCAACCGAATAGCTTTCCTTAGAACAAGGGGAATCAGAGGAATTGGAGGATAAGCATATAACAGAACCGTGGGCCAATAGTGGATCAAAGAGTCTCTCGGTGACTCCCAGAGAGGGGGAAAGAGGGCAAAGTAGCTACTGCATTTTGTATTTGAGGGGGAGGAGAAATGGTTGCAGCATGGCTGGCCCCAACAGCTGAAAATTTCTGCTGTCACACACAGGTTGAGAGACCACTCGTGAGGATGGAGAATGCATCTGCTCAGCCTGTCCGCAATCACACTGGAGTTCCCCGGGATATCCGTTGCGATCAGAAAGCGGTTGGAAGCTATCGCCAACTGCCAGATTCTCATGGCTTCGCGACATAGGGGGTAGGATTTGATCCCTCCCTGTTTATGTACCAGACCACGACTGTACAGCAATTGTTCCGGACGGAAAGAGCGGATGAAAAGTTTGCAACGCCAATAGCACCGCTCTTAACTCCAGGACATTGATATGCAAGTTGACTTCTACATCGGACCACGTGCCTTGGACGGACTTTCCCTGGAAGTGGCCCCCCCCCAACCCATCAGGGAAACATCCGTGGCCACCATGGCTCTGGGCTGGGGAGACTGGAAGGGGCGACAAAGATTTTCGTCCGTACTCATCCACAAGAGGAGATCTAGTTTGCAAGTGTAGGTGATGAGAATCTGTGAGCTCAGGGGGGTGAAGATTGGGTATCCACTGGGCCTGAAGGAGCCACTGTAGTAATCTCAGAGTATCACTTGAGCTTAACCAACTCATCGGCGGGGTGGAGTGGGGGTCTCCCAAGAAGTAGAGGGCCGAGAGCGAAAGGCCTGCAGGAATACGGATTCCGCCGAGGAAGGATTGGAGGGCTTCCAGCCACCCCTCCGTTTCAAGATTTCCATGATGTCTCCAAAGGAGACATAGTCAGGTGGTGACCGAGGGGAACCCTTCCCCATCATCGTAGTCCGTATCTTCCGTGAGGGACTCCCCCTGGGGAGTCCACGTGTTTCCTCTTACAAACCTGTTTCCGAGGGGGTTCTTCGGTGGGAGCATCTGAAGAAGACTCAGAAAGGGAAATAGCCTGGGTAGGGGATTTTCCTGGGCCTTATGCTCTCGGAGTCCTGGGGGTCTGGCCTTTGACAGCTGCGGCTCAGAAGGAACTGGGGGGGGGTAACCAAAGTAGGAGGATTGCTAGAAGCAAGCACTCTCTCCATCACCCGGAACCAAAAAAGAAAATCTGAACCGGGGTCACACCCCGTTCCACACGGTCTGCCCCCCTGGGGACAGAGCCTCGAGCAAACTCGGAGCATAGTCACCATCGGATTTGAAGTCGGGACCGACAACACCATCAGAACCGATACTGGAACCGGAGGTTCCACCCCCCCCCCAAGCATGAAATTGAGGATCCAAGGGAGGAGAGTAAGTAGGGGGTCACTGGAGTCATAGACCCAAAGCCTGGAGTGGGATAGGGTTTAGGCGGATTAGAAATTCTCCTGGCGGTCAGCAGCTGGTCAAAAAGGTGCACCACATCCAATTCTGAAAGACTCCTGGTGGATCTCACTGATGCCCCTGAGGGGGAATCAGGCCGGTCCAGAAAAGGGCTGCAGGCTTGTCCAGCAAACGGATCCACAGTCGACGAGTATCGGGTCTATGGTGTATCACAGAACGGCACCAAGGACTCCAATTTAGAAACTGGCAACAACGGTATGGTTGGAGCCGAGAACGGGCTCGGAGCAGAGGTCACAACAGGGGTAGATGACAAAAACGGTTCTGAGGTTGTCTGAACTGGTATTGGAGCGGAAATGGGCAATGGTGCAGAGACAAACAGACAAGCTGATCGGAACCAGGCCAGTTGATGGCGCCGTAGTCGGAGTCAGGGTAGGCACCGACTAGGTGACATCGGTAAGCTTCGCTGGAGCCGAGCTCGGTACCGATGCAGTAGTCAGAACCGAGGAGGCAGTACTGTGCTCAGAGGAAGATTTTTGGGCTTTGTGTTTACGGCTTTTACCTCTGTCACCGGCCGGTGAAGAGGGGTCTGAGCGAGGACGTTTCTTGTCCACAGAAGGAGGGGATGAGACCTGTCGCAGAAATAGCCTCCAAAAAAGGCAAAGCAAGCAGGCCCTTCAAAATCAGTTTATTACGACGTTCATTCAGCATCCGCTGACTGAAGCTAGCACAAATATCACACGGGGGTTTCGCCGACAAATACGGAACCCCCAAACAGTACACACACTCTTCATGGAGGTCACTATTCGGAAGTTTACCACTGCAAGAAGAGCAGAGTTTAAACCCCGTAGTTCCCTTCTTTTCAGACATTTTAGAACACACTCTCACACAAAAGAGAAAGAGTGAGGAAAGTGGAGGAAATAAAGAAGTAAAGAGAGAGACAATACCAACAATGCTAATAAGATACCACAAGGGTAGAAAGTAAGAAAATACCAGCAGTGGTAATAAAAAGATACCTGTGGGTACAGCTGAAACAACAGAGATATCAAAGAACAGACTATAAACAGGAAAAAACTTTTACAACAACTTGTAAATGTATAAGAAAAATCACTTAGCTGGAGAGCTAGGTGAAACGCTGCTATATGGCTCTGCGGCAAACGAGATCTGAGGTAACTAAGTAAAGGGCATTGTGGGTAGCAGCTTAGCTCGAGAGTTTTTGGTGCATGCAAGCTTGGTATAAGGCCGACTCGGTTCCGAGGGCTCGGAACCAAACCCATCAGTGATGAATAGGAAGATGATTAACAACTTCAGATGTATATATTATCTACACAAAATCCATTTAGGGACTATATATGTTTTTATAAGCGATTTGTAGATTATCTTTTTGCTGTATGGAAAGGGAATGTTACCATATTTTAGGATTTTCTTGAGTAAATAAATACGACCACGTCTGAAGTTTAAGTACATCTCCTCTAGTAATATCACATTTCTTAATACATTACACAAGGACAATACAAGAAATTTTCAAAGTTGTACAAAAAGATTGTTAAAAGGAATAATTATTTACATCGTAGTAGTATGGATCCTCCTCCTCCGTTTGTGTTTATAAATATTTTCAAGAATCAGATGTAGAGGGTGATCAGGCTTAATACAGCAGACACTAACATGTCTAAGCAACTTGATTGTATGAGTAAGGATTTTATAGATAGAGGCTACTCTAAAAAGGAACAATGTAGCATGTGATTATGTTAAACAACGAGAAAATAATGATGCTCGACCATTTAGTGACAATTATGAGTCGAATACTAGGGTGAACACTACTATGAACAGTGGTAGATGTATGCTAACATTTAACAAAAATACTGAGATGGTTAGACGAATAATAAATCGGCATTGGCCTACTCTACAGGATGTACCAGAGCTGAGACACATAGCTGGTAAAAAAAAAATGTTGGTTGTAAGCGTAACTCTACACTTTAACAAAAGCTTTGTTATAAGGAGCAACCTAAG
Source organism: Protopterus annectens (assembly GCF_019279795.1). Lineage (NCBI taxonomy): Eukaryota > Metazoa > Chordata > Ceratodontiformes > Protopteridae > Protopterus > Protopterus annectens. The sequence goes on along the minus strand of NC_056739.1, from coordinate 1,098,916,274 downwards.
CATTTTCTTAACATTACTAGTAGTAAACAAGATACATTTAAATGCAGTAACTGTTTATTGCAAACATATATATGTAGACAAAATTATTAAGCATCCTGTTACAGGTAAAGATTTTATTTTGTATGCTTACGGGAATTGTAATACAAGTAATGTGATGTACCTAGCTAAGTGAGTCATTTGAAGGGTATTATGTGGGTATGACTAATAGGAAATGTAAGGACCGTATAAGCTGGTCATATAAGTGATATAAGACGTAAACTTACCACTACTGCCCTCAGTAAACACATACTGGAAAAAAGGGGAACATTATTGTTTTAAATTTATGACTTTGAAGGTTGTGTATATGTCCTTATGAAGGGGCGATATAAAGTTAATAACTGAGAATGAAGAAATGAAATGGATTTTGAGAATGAACACCCATCTAGCACCAGGACTCAATGATACTTTTACTTTAAAACCTTTTCTTAAATTTTTGAGTGTAATTGATGTCATGTGATTTTAATTTAGTAATTAAATTATGTATTTTTTCATTTGATGTATGCTCACCTGATGAAGCCTAGCTGGTGAAAGTTTTTCAACGCCCTTGTGTGTTTTCCAGTGCCTCAATCTTGTTTTTGTATTCTGCTCTTTTGTGTGAGGACTGGATTCACGACCTGCTCGCTGCTGTCTGTGTTGTTTTTAGAATGTTTTAATTATCAGTTCCACATGGGGTGGGAGGAGAAGACAAAGGACAGCCTGAGCATTCAACTCCACCAGGATATCTTGCAATTTGGTTTGAAGTTGAGATAACAAGCATTCCTCTCAACTGTACAGATTTTCACAGAATGTTCTGATTTTTGCCTCATATTTTTCGTCTGTTCTCATAAAATTGTAGTTTTCTGACAAACTGTTGGCAAAGCACTTAGGACTGATTTAAAAAAATGACAGACATTCGAGAATCAGCCTTCATACCCTTCAGAAAATTCATGCGAGTGCAAAACCTTTTATTCTATCAACTTTTTTAAGTTTGTAAGAGCAGTATTTAAAAACTGTCCATATTTTGCCCCCCCCCCCCCCCCCCCGTTATTTAGAGCAAGAAATCTGGACAAAGCTATAAGAGGTTGAGAAATATGGCAACAGGGAGGAGATGGTGACATTTTTGACAGGAATGCAAATAAGGTCTATTGCCAGTTGGTCCCATATGGAAATGCAAGCTATATTCTGGTCTAAATGACAAGAAGCAGTTTTCTGCTTAATTTGTCTGCCAAGTTGTTGGTGTCTTATGGAAAGTGCACTATCAGAGCTATATACCCCAGTCCCACAGATTCATGGCTTCCCCTGCAGAAGGGAACAGAATGACTATCCCCTTTGTTTGTTGATATACTACCCAACTTAGACTCTCAGCCAGGAGGGCTTTCACCTGCTTCTCCATGTCTTTAAGGTGTTTGCTAATATAATCACAAAAGAAGATAGATTCTGTAAAATGGGAGGTCTAGAAAGGCTGCCTTGGTGTTCCATGCAAAATCAGTCAGCCAGTGCCATAGTATGTATATTGGCACAAGCTGTGTCTGCTCCTGCGGCTCTGGACTAACCCCTCAGGCAATTATAAATAAAGACCATGTTAGTCACTGGATGCATGGAGGTAGTGCACTGGGGCTTTTAGTTTTTTTTTCCCCCCCTGAGGCCATTCGGTAGGCCCCTCCATCAAATGGAACATTCTTTCAGAGACACCTCTTTTGAAACACATTGTGTAGGTTAGATAGTTTAACTTTCTCAAAGACAGGGTGAAGCATAATACATACCTCCCAAATCTGTCCATTGTTCAGGACTACTGTATAAAGTTCCCGGGAGTTGCAGCCCTCGTTAAGGCTGCAGCAGAAGCCTGATCAAACTGCCCAATCCTTAAACAGGCAAAATATCCTGATTGACTTTTTTTGGGAACAAGGGTTTCTGTGCCTGGGTTGCCTCAAGCACATTTGATGGCATTCTTCAATATGCCTACCATCTGTTGCAACCTCCACTGCAATGATGGGAGCTTGGGTGGTTCAAAGGACTAGGGCAATTAGCTTGTGTGGTGGCATTCAAGGTTCTAATGTAGCCGTAACCACTTATTTATATAAAGAGGCTGGCATAATGGTTAAAGTGTTTAGCTTACAGACACAAGGTGCAGGGTTTGATTCTCTCAAGGAGGAACTGGCTAGGCTTAAAATGGCCCACGAGGATAGTTAGCCTAGTACTAATCTATGAACCTATGAATCTATGAGATGGAGTTCCATGGGCCACCCTCCTTTCTCCAGCAAATGGAACAGAAATTCAGGATCTGACCTGACAAAAGCCATAATCCTCCTTGTCATTCAAATCTGTTATGGGAGATTACATATTGATATTTGTGTGCTTAGTTTTCTGATAGGTCTTCCAAGGCTTTTTGGGGTAGGGTTGTAAAGATTTGATGAGGAAATGAGCCTTAGTACTTTTTTAATATGACAAGGACTGCACAGAAGAATTTTGGGAGAATAACATGGTGCAAGTTCTGTGCAATTTCTTCAAGTCCACAAGTTGTGGTAATACTTTTGATGGGTCTGCAAAAGTGTCACTGTTGGTATAACTTGTTCTGTGGATGCTGGCATCAGGTGTACCAGATATACTGATGTCAGCTTTGCCAGCACTAGTTCCAACTTAACCTGTGAGAATCCATGATTCTGACACAGAGATTACCTTATACAGCTTAGCACAGGCTACAGTCAAGTGACGGAAGGGATTCTGCACAGGGCACGGACACCAAGCAGTCTGTCAATGCTGGAACAGATCCCACAGTGAACTGTCTCAGGCACAACATCAATACCAGGTACAGCACTGGGCAGAATGGCACTGTTTACTGATATTGCAGTGACACTAGTATATCAACTTGATAGAACACATGATCAGTAAAGTCAAGGTCATTGCCTGGGATCCTGGCCTCAGCACCAGAAAAGTACATTTTTTACCTACCATAAATGTAGATGTTCGAGTGTATACACTGCTGCAGTCATTACACTTGGGTTATCCTGCCGTCAGGCGGTTCCCCAGTCGGCCTGAGTTCCAAAGTCTTGGTCCGGCGTCGGTTGCTGTCGCCTTCTCCCTGACGTCAGTGCGACGGGGTATACAAGATGCAGCCAACGCCATTTTCTTCAGTTTTTCTTGCCCCAGATGTCAGGTGCCTCCAAATAGGTAGACAATTCCAACTGCTAATGAAACATACATAAGAAAATCAAAAAACAACTTAGAGCTACCAGAAAATACTCCCCATAAGTAGTAAGGGTAGAAGACACAGGTACGTACCAGCCAGTAAGAGGGGAAGGAGGGAGGGTAACCTGGACTGCAGCAGTGTATACACTCGAACATCTACATTTATGGTAGGTACAAAACTGCACTATGTTCATCGTGTTACACTGCTGCAGTCATTACACTTGGGTAGAATCCCAAAGCTGAGGTAGGGTGGCTGGTTCTATAAGGCATTAGGGGTGGCTATAAGGCCCTGCAGTACTGCAGTGGCGAAGCCAGCTCTGGCTTTAGAGTATAGAGGCAGATGGTAATGCTTGGTGAAGGTATGTACAGAACTCCAAACTGCTGCTTCCAAAATATCCTTGGTAGGTACTCCCCTGAAGTAGGCAGTTGAAGTGGCTGTTGCCCTGGTGGAGTGAGATCTAATGCTGCTAGGTACAGGTTTTCCATGGTATGTGTAGCAGAAACGTATGCAATGTCCTACCCATTTGGAAATAGTCTGTTTTGAAATGGCTTTTCCCTGTGTTCATGCAGCATATGCTAACCAATAATTGCTCAGATTTTCTGAAAGCTTTGGTTTTGTCCAAGTAGAAGCGTAACTGTCTGTGAATGTCCAAAGAGTGCAGTAGTCTCTCCCCTTTATTCTGTGGTTTAGGATAAAAAGTTGTCAGGTGAATAGTTTGGTTTAGAGCCACACTGGATACCACCTTTGGCATAAACGTAGGGTTAGTTCTTAAAGACACCCTGTCCTGGTGGAAAATGAGGAAAGGTTCCACTGCCATTAGTGCCTGTAATTCTGAAACTCTTCGTGCTGATGTTATTGCCAGGAGCAGAGCAGTTTTCCAAGAGATATATTTTAATTCTGCTGTGTTAGCTGGCTCAAAAGGAGGTAAAGTTAGTTTTTCCAAAACAAAGTTGAGGTCCCAAGTTGGAGTAGGTGCTCTGGGCGGTCTTATGTTTTAGCCCCTCTGAGGTACTGTTTTAACAGAGGATTAGAGAAAATTGGTGGATCCATGTTGTAATGAGCAGAGATGGCAGAGGTGTGGATCTTGATGGATGAGAAGGAGAGGCCTTTGTCCAGCATCTCAGTTAAGTACTGTAGTATCTGAGGAATGTTTGGGACAAGAGGGTCAAGGCTGTGAGCTTGGTTCCAGGCACAGAATCTCTTCCATTTATCCGAATAGGCTTTCCTGGTACTTGGCCTTCTGGCCTCCAGAATGACATCCATAACAGCTTTGGTGAGAGGCATTGCTTGCTTGACTAAGGAATCTTCCATGCAGCTAGGTTTAAGGTCTTTAGCTGGCTGTGTAGTATTTGATTGTTGTGCTGAGTCAGCAGATATGGGATTTGAGGCAAAATCCAGGGTGGTTCTTGTGCTAAGCTCCTTAAGATTGGGTACCAGTGCTGGCGTGAACAGTCTGGTGCAATCAGGATCATCTTTGGCTCTTCTTGCCTGGCTTTTATGAGTACCTTTGGCAAGAGAGGTAGTGGTGGGAAAGCGTATACTTGCAGGTTCTCCCAGCTGTATGAGAGGGCATCCACTTTCCATGCTTGTGGATGGTAACTCCTTGTGCAGAATTTTTGTAGCTGGCAGTTTATTGGGGATGCAAACAGATCTAGGTCCGGGCTTCACCATTTCTGTGTTATCATTCAGAATATTTGTGGATTTAATTCCCATTCGTGGGGATCCATGATGTTTCTGCTTAAGTCATCTGCCAGTATGTTTTTCTCTCCTGGCAGGAATTGTGCTTGCAGATGAACTTGAAGGTTTATAGCTGTGTTCCACAAGGTCATGGCTTGTCTGCATAGGGGGGTAGGAGTGAGTGCCCCCTTGCTTATGTACCACATAACTGTAGTGTTGTCTGTCTTTAGCAGTAGTTGTCCTGGATGCAGCAGGTCCTTGAAAGCTATAATTGCATTTTGTACAGCTAGCATCTCTTTTTGATTGATGTGAAGATGCCTTTGTTCTGCGGGCCACGTGCCCTGAATACATTTGCCTGCCGCGTGTGCCCCCCAGGCGTAATCTGATGCATCTGTTGTCAGTGTTTGCCTGGCTGTGGGTTGTGTAAAAGGCTGTCCCTTGTTGAGGTAACAAGCTTGAGCCCACCATTAAAACTCCTGTTGAAGGCATGAGATTAGTGCTATAACTGTTTCTAAACTTGACAGTGTTGAGACCATACATTCTTTAGGTACCATTGTAGTTTCCTCATATGCAGCTTGGCATATGGAATTAGTATGCAGGATGCCATGTAACCCAAGGCCTGCAGAATTTTTCTTGCAGGGAGTTAGTGTTGAGACCATACATTCTTTAGGTACCATTGTAGTTTCCTCATATGCAGCTTGGCATATGGAATTAGTATGCAGGATGCCATGTAACCCAAGGCCTGCAGAATTTTTCTTGCAGGGAGTTGGGTCTTTGTTGCCATCAATTGAAAGTATTGAGTCAGTTGTCTTTGCTTGTCTGGCGTGAGATAAGCCATCTGGGCAGTTGTGTTCAAGCTGGCACCCAGGAATATAATCTCTTGTGAGGGCATTAGTTTTGATTTACTTTCGTTTACTGTGTACCCCAGGCAACTTAGCAACTTTTTTACAAACGCCAGATGCTTTAGAAGAATGTCTTTGCTCTCTGCTTGAATCAGGCAGTCGTCCAGGTACGGATAAATTTGAATTCCTTTCTGTCTGCAAAATGCAATTACTGGTGCTAGGCACTTTGTGAAGACCCTGGGCGCAGTAGATAAGCCAAAGGGCAGTGCAGAGAATTGGTAGTGCATTGAACCAGCTATGAATCTGAGGTATCTTCTGCAGTTTTGTCTGATAGGGACATGCAGGTATGTCTCTGAGGTCCAAAGTCGCGAGCCAAGCTTTCTTGCCCAGCATGGGAAGAAGCTGCTGTAATGTCAACATTTTGAATTTCGGAACATCCAGGTAAGTGTTTAGAGATGAAAGATTCAGAATGGGCCTCTAGGCTTTGTCCTTTCTGTGTACCAGAAAAAGTCTTGAGTAGAATCCTTGTCCTTGCTCCTGTGATGGTACCTTTGGAATAGCTCTCATATCCACGAGTGCTGTAATTTGTTTTTGAGCCTCTGCCCATTGATTTAGTGGCAGATTTGGCATTCCTTTCAACCTTGGCAGTGTGTGAAAGTGGAACCTGTAACCTTGAAATACAATGTTGTGAACCCATTTGTCTTTGGTGATCATTTGCCAATTGTGGTAGAATAGTGCCAGTTTTCCTCCCAAGGGGGCTGCCAAGAGGGATTTGTTTGGCAGCTGTAGTGGGAAGTCATTGGAGCTGCTTTTTATATGGTTGGGGCCTGTCTTCCCCTTCTTTATGGCCTGATGCAACCCATTGTCGAGGCCTATAAGGACCTTGTGTTTGACCTCTACCTCTTGGACGTCTGTATCTTCCCCCTTTGAGGTCTGTCTGTAATTGGAAAGGACCAATTCTTAGTTGGCCAGTTTCTGCTAAATCTAGGAGGCTGAACCTGTAAGAAATCCTTCACCGTTTGCATAGATTTTGCCTTATCCTCCATTTTCTTTAATACCTCTTCTGCCTTAACTCCAAATAACACACCCTGCTGCAAAGGTGCATCCAATAATTTTGCTTTAACATGATCTGGTAACGTATGTTCTTTTAACCAAGCATGTCTTCTAATGACAGAGCCTGTAACTGCTGCTCTGCAGGAGGCCTCTAGAGAATCAAAGCCACATTGTAAAGTATGCTTTCCCACTTGTTCAGCTGCATGCAATAAATCCTGCATCTCTTTAAAATTAGGAGGATCTGATTCTGGTAGCATTTTTTGTTTGAACTGAGACAGTAACAATTGCTGATATTTTAGCATGTGAAACTGGCAATTTAAGGCTCTCATTGCTAAAGTTGCAGACGTATATTCTTTCTTTCCCCATCTGTCTAATGCTCTGGAATCTCTGTCAGAGGGAACTGGATTCTTGGCTAATGAGGCCTTAACTCCTTTGGGTACCTGAGAAATAGTTTCAGGGTCAGCTACAGGGCTTTTATACAGAAAATTTATGTGAGTCAGGGACTCTGTAGTATCTGTCAGGTTTAACAGGGGCTGGAGGTAAGGAATCCGGATTTAAGCTGGATTCAGTATACACATCATCCACACTAACACTGGCGGGATAGCAAGGGGTGTGTGTACTGAGGTAATAAAAGGAAGTCTCTGAGCCATTTCTTCCCAGTGGAAATGCTCCCCTCATGGTATGTAGGGTTTCCCCAAAGGAGTAGTCCTCAGGCGGTGAGGCTGATGGAATTGATTCCTCAGCATCAGAATCCTCATAAGGGAGTAAAGAGTATCCTAGGTCTGAGGATGAATCAGAAGAGATGGAGATGGACACCTGGTCGGATGAGTCATAGTCTGCATCCTGTCTAGGCCTTTTATCAGGAGGGGGATGGGACCCCCTGATCAGAGTGATTAGGTCTTCGGCCATTTTGAGCATTTGTTTCTTAGGCATGGAGGCCTGCCCTGGAGAATGCTGTATTTGTTTCTTTGATTTTAAAGGAGGCATAGACTTAGCTGAGGGTTTAATGCTTAACTGAGTAGGTCTGAAGCTGTGGGTTGCTCAGCTACTCCGGATCCCTCTGATTAGTCTCGGAAGGCTGAATAACTTGTGCGTCCGAAGGCCCAGCCATCTCCACGTGGGAGTCAGAGGCGGCCTGTGGTTCTACAGAAGTGGTAGTCAGGGGCTGCGAAGGCACCTCGCTGAAAACCAGAGAACCGGCGACTGGCCAAGAAGAGGCTTCGTCGTCAGTTTTGGGCCTCTGATACCTATCCTTGTCTTTGCACTTTTTGTGTATTCCGGTCGTCGGAAGTTCCGACGGCATGGTATAACTGAATTTTCTACCAAAATAATGTCGGGCAAAATCAAACAGACGTTTAATAGTGCGCTTGTTAAACCTAGTGCAAAACTGACAACCAGTGACGTTGTGGTCTGGGCCTAGGCATGGGATACAATAGGAATGAAAATCCTTATGAGGTATTTGCTTCCCACAAGAAATAGTTATTAACTTTTACTGACATCGGTCTGAGGCAAGAAAAAGTTTCCCCAACGGGGTACTTAGCTTTGTAGAAGACTTTGGTTCTGGATTTGGAATGAAAATCTCAGTAGACGGCTGACCGGCACTTGCGAACTGCTTTTGCTTCGGGCACCGCGCGGCAAGAAAGACTGAAGAAAATGGCGTCGGCTGCATCTTGTATACCCCTGTCGCACTGACATCAGGGAGGAGGCGACAGCAACCGACGCCGGACCAAGACTTTGGAACTCAGGCCGACTGGGGAACCGCCTGACGGCAGGATAACCCAAGTGTAATAACTGCAGCAGTGTAACATGATAAACATCCTCAGTGTCAAGGAGGTGGAGACATTGTGTAGCAAGTGAAGAGGCGAGGACTGCTCAGGGTAAAAACATAGCATCTAGGACTTGTATTTAGCACTGGGAAACTATCACTGGTACCGATATGGTATCAGGCAGATCAACATTGTGTACTGATTTTGTGGCATAACTGGTATCGGCCTGAGAGAGTGTAGTTACTGAGGCATCAGGGTCACAATCAACACCCAGGGTGCTGGTCTTGGCACAAGACTCCATATCAGGGTGTTAGAAAAATACCTTAACAAGTGAAGAGGTAAGGCAGATGGAAAAACGTAACAGAGCTAGGGCTCTGATAAACTTTTGTTGTGCCACTTTACCAAAGGGATTGGAGAACTAGCCACTTGCACCTGTATTTTTATGCCCCAGATAGCTTTAACTATCATTTTGCAAACAAAATCTGGAGAGAGAGAGAGAAGGGCCTGGTTCTTTCTCTGCTTCTTCTCTAATGGGCCTTTAAATACCAGATGACCATTTGAAATTCATACAATAAGCCCAGATGCAGATGGCCATGCCTCTATGCTCCCTAATACTTATAACCAACAGTGTGATCTCTGCACTAGTGAGTAGGGAGTGGCATCCTCTTTGCAGTGACTCACCTCCACAGATTAAATTTTCAATTCAACAAAGTTTTGCTGGTTTAACCACACCAGCTCTAAGATAAGCAGCATGCTCCCCATGTCTAAACATTATTTTGCCAAGCCATTTGCTCCTGTTATGTCTCATGTTTAAGAGATTAAATCTTTCCATACTGGCAGTCTGCTTTATTTTAATTTACCAGGAAAGTTCATTTGGGACAGAGCCCATTTTCAGTAAGACCCAGGGAGAAACGCTCCAGATGCAGGTATTTGGAATGTAGGAGGAAACCAGAGCACCCATATGAAACTCACAAATGCAGGGAGGACATGCAGACTCCACACAGAAGGCACCCCAGCAGAGAATGGAACCAGAGAACCTCTTGCTGTGAGGCGACAATGTTAACCACTGCACCACTTACTGAAGCAGTTTTAACACAGAGGTAAAGAAATCATTCTGTGCGGTGTGCAGACATTTCAAATTTCCTTTTAAATAAAGCAATCTCCTCCAAATGTGTTCTACTTCCAGATACATCCGATAAAATTTCTACCATTCCACACCACAGATTTTTATCCCCATTTTTGGTAGCATTTGCATGCTTGTTACTTCTCATCCTGCTCTTCAATTAACACCTTTTAAATGTCTCAGTACTTTCAACAATAATTAACCTGAGAGAACGTTTGCTGCAGTGACCCTGACTAAGTGCACTAACATAACTGGAGTAGGATGGGAAATGGTCTCATGCAAGGATGAAAAAGAATGCAAAGTCCTGTATACATGCTGATGGAAGACGGGGAGGAAGTGTAGTTCAGTTAAACTATTTCTAACACATCAATACTCAACAGGCAATTAAATGTTCAAAATCAGTAACACAGGGAAGCATGAACATTTCTGGCAGGAGCCCTGTAACAAAACACATCATCTGACTACTGCAGGCAAGTGTAAATCTGGCTCTTTAGAAGCAGAAGCATGGGGAGGAAGCACCTGAAGTCTAAATTTAATATTCATACCTGCTATGGAGGAACAACATTCAGAGCCATTAGCAACCACAAATAGCAATGATGGCAAGGGGCTTGGGGATGCTCTGGACTCATCTTCAACACAGGATTCAACCCCAAGGAGGAGAAGACCAGGGGATAAATCCTCTTCAGCTGGACCTTCCCCTGGATCAAGTAACTATCAGGTTACAAATCAAAGTGATGGACTCCATCTTACACAGAACACACATTAATAGAGGCTGTTAACTGGCCAGATGATTTTTGAGACGGAAGCTAACCTGGAGGTCTAAGCTTGAACTCCAGCTATACTATAGGCCTGCTTCCTTAGTGTAAGGTGTCAGTAGACAGAAAAGCCTTCATACTTCATCTCTGTTAGGTTGCAAAATTCTAGAAAAGTCTTGAAAGTCAAAATAAATGACTTTTGTCCTCCTTGCCTTGCTGCCTACAGCTCAGTCCCCTCTCAACCAACAGCCTTATTCGTTCTACCATGAAGGAGAGTGAAGGTAAGGAAGAAGGGCCATCATTTAGAATGGCATCATGGTGGTTCAAGATTTTATTTTGTTTTGCTTTTTGGCCCTAATACTTTGTGCATCTAGTACCAACGCATGAACAGAACATGCAATGGGCATCACCAGTGTACCACACTTCACTTTCATAAGGAATTGATATCAGCAACAGCCCCTGCTCACCGATAGTAGGCACTCTGCACAGATGCTTCTCCAGCCTCCAATACAGAAATCGCCCAAATATGCCCCTGAATGCAACCCCTCAGACAGGGATGCCTACATTCTCTACCTGTGCTGTCAAGTACCCAAGAGCAATTTTAACTCAGGTTGCCTAAGCCACAGTCAAGACTTTCCTTAATACCACCAAGGCAGAAATAGTCAAACAGCAATGGTAGTAGACTTGTTGATAGTGGGTAAGCAATATTATGATTTGCGCGAGTATGAGAGACAGAGAGAGAGATACGAAGGGGAATACAAGGAAAGAAAACTGAGAAAATGTGCACTTTTGTCTGCAGCTGAACCACTCCGAGGAGAATTAATCCAATCTTAAGACAGCTCATGAAAAATTTGAATTAAACACACAATTTGATTCATACCAAGAAAACATTTTAAGACTAACTACTAATAATTTAAAAGTATTTTACACACAGGTTCTGTTAAGAGAAACTGGCATGTTTCAGTCTATGCTAAAGAAGTAAATTTTCAGCATAAATAACAGCACTTAAAGTTTCTAAAACAAATGCAATTAAGTGGGATTACTAAACTACTGCTATGAAACTAAAATGCAACTACTAAACTACATGTAAACTAACCCTGCAACATGGATCATCTTCTACTTCTAGTTCACTGTTAAAAGCTGGAACTTCACTATCTCCGATTCGGCACATCCCTCGTCTCCTGCTCTGTACATAATTCCTAGTAAGTTCTGGTTCTTCTTGCCTATCCCTTGTAAAAGCCTGTTTGGTGTAATGAGGAATTTTCTGCTCCCATGCAGAAATACAGGAAGACACAGAAATACTGTTACAGGAGCTGGAGCGCATATGCTGAAGTGGTTGGCTGTTGAGCTGAGAATAAAATTTGCAAGGAAATCAGAAATGGGAACAAAATTAGTAAAACACATGGCCAGTACTTTAAATCTCATTAAAACACTGATGCTTTGTGGACAACTTTTACAAATATTTGGGTAAAATTCAGTTTAGAAATTCAAGAATCATACATTCAATACATCTCTCAACTCCTTGCTTTTCTAAATGAAGACACTTTTTTACTTGAAAACCATTGACTAGGACAGATGCACTAAGCCACTGAAAGGGATGGCATGCTTAATTAGGTTTAAATACTTACCAGGGTGTTCACAGCAATTTCTACAAGTGATACAGTTCAATAAAATGAGCAATGTAAAGTATTTAAAATATTACATAGTTACCCAATGCAATTAGTGACCTCAAAGTTTACAGCTACAAAGCAGGTTAAAGAATAATTTATAATGCAAAAAACAGGGGAGAGTTTCTCCATTGGCACTGAAAGAAAAGGTCAACAAAGGATGCTTGTATTTGTAGATTAGGGCATAAAAAAGTGTAAAAAGCAAAGCCACAGAACTTACTGTAATGGATCACATTCTAGTGTAGGACACAAAAAGGCATCAGGACCTCAAATAACACTTCTTACAGCAAACTAAGAACGAGGATCCATATGCCAAATCAAAGGGAAGAAAAATGACAGAACCACCTCAGGTGATTAAAATTCAAACAAGTCTCTTCACATCTTCAGTAAAGAATAAAGACAAATACCAAGGCAGAAAAAGGAAAACCAAGTTCTCAAGCTCAAACTGAAGTCAGTGGAGTAATAAGATCTTAAAATTATGATCTTCCAGGAAGCAGTGCTCTTTCTGAATACATATATTCATTCTTCAGATAATCCATTTGCAACAAAGTCCACCTGTCTGCCTTCTATAAGGACACCAATAATACTAGCCTTGGTAACAATGCTGGGAACAAATCAGTTTCAAGAGGAGAAACTTCATGGTACTTTATATAGCCTGCCTAAACATCCCACTGCTGCAAAAACTTCAGGATGCTTCTAGACCTGCATTTAATGCAGACAATGCAATACTAATTTCACTTATTCCAATTGTCTTCGAGTCAGAAAATATGGGATAGAATTGGGGGGGGGGGTTATCACTCAAGCAATAAATTACTATTAGTTAGGCAATTGTTTTGTTGGTGAGGCCTGGGTGGTATTGTCTGTAGGGTTAGCCATATTTGCAGCTGGGCAGTAGTGCTGAAACAAAGGGAAGTAGGAGGAGCACAAATGGCATGTGGAATAAGTGTTACAGAACTGTAGGTTAACAGTATGGTTATCCACTACAGTAGTGGCTGGCTGTCTTACTAGCCTCTTAAGCTTCACACTTGAAAACTATATGGCAACTAAGCAACTGGATGAAAAATTAACCACTGTTAATTATATTTAATTAAATCTCTTTGTACATATTTATGACAATATACCGCTCCATTATGTAAAAGCAGTAACATAAAATGGGTCACAAAAAAACTGTCATTGTAACAGCCTAACAGCACACAGGAGTATCCTATAACCATCCCACTAGTACCACAAATAAGAAAACACCCCTAAAATCAGATGAACATAACTAGGCACTAAAAATAACCAAATTGCACAGAGAGAGAACAAAGTCATTTACTTACACTTCTGGATATGATCCAAGTACAAGTAGTGAAATGTCTTTCTAAAAACTGTAGCAATATGAAGTCCTGCAAAAACTTAAAACTACTGTTGGAGCTACACACATGAACTGCAACAACGTTCCATGCATTTAATAGCATTACCTACTGCAAGTAAAGCAAATCATAACTTTGGTGATTGCCATTTTCCAATGAAAACCATGTGTTCCTAGACATAAAAAAGTTATGTACCTACCATAACGTTCCACGTTAGTTGTCCTTCGTCTCGCCTTCCTTCTTGCTGGATGGGTTTCGTAGCTGATCTTCGGCTCCGACTCGGCCACTTTCTATAGCTCGAGAGCACTTTATTGGCTCGAGGCTACCCCTTATCACAGAATGCCCAGCGTCAGCTACCCAGATCTCGTTTGAGATAGCTCACACTAGACGTAATTATAGAAAATAATCCATTAATAGACCTGGATATACAGTTAATTGTCATAGTTTGGTTGGGAAGCAACTAACAACAAAACAAATTAACCAGTGAAACCATTGAGAAACTCCTCTCAATCCTCAAGGAAGGGGGACGGAGGGAGGGACGCAAGAAGGAAGGCAAGATGGACAACTAACATGGAATGTTATGGTAGGTACAAAACTTTTTATGTTAAGTTGTCCAATCTCACCTTCGTTCTTGCTGGATGGGACAGTGTCCCTATCACCTCAATCCCGGGTGGCTCATTGGAACAGACTCTTCAGAACCGTGGAACCAAAGGAAGCCCTGCCCCGGGAGACCACATCTACTTTGTAATGAGAAATGAATGTATGAGGATCTGCCCAAGCAGCTGCTGCACAAATTGAATCTATGGGCAATCTAGATTGAAATGCTACCGAAGTAGCTACTGACCTGGTTGAATGACCTTTGGGTTTTTGTTGGAAGATCTTTTTGTCGCAAATGGTAGGTATAGGCTATGGTGTCTGATAACCATTTTGACAATGTTACTTTAGAAACTGGAAGGCCTTGTTTGTTGTTAGCAAATGAAAGGAACTGATCTGATTTTCTCATCTCTTAAGTTCTATGGAGATAGAAACGCAGTTGTCTATGCACATCCAATTGGTGTAATCTGTATTCTGCCTTGTTGGAATGATTAGGGAAAAAGACAGGAAGGTCAATGGATTGATTCAAATTGTGTTCTGAACAAACTTTAGGTAGAAAAGATGGGCTGGTTCTCAGAGAAACTCTGTGAAAAACTAGGTATGGAGGGCGAACACAGTGCATGAAGTTCTGAAACACGTCTGGCAGAAGTAATAGCAACTAAGAAAAGAGTTTTCCAAGAAAGAAATTTCAAGAAACATGATACTGCTGGTTCAAAGGGTGGCAGTATCAAGGAGGCCAGAACCAAATTGAGATCCCAAGGTGGAAGGGGCTCTTTTACTGGGGGTCTAAGTAGAGATGTACCTCCCATGAAGGCCTTGCAGAGTTTGAGAGACATTATGCTGGAGTTAGAAACTCCGACATGAAAATTTGAAATGGCAGCTAATTGTACTCTGATGGTAGCAGCCGCTGCACCAGAATGAAACAGTTCTGCTAAGAAATCCAAAATCTCGTGTATAGGAGCTGTAAAAGGATCTAAATTTCTGGATTCTGCCTAGTAAGAGAATCTTTTCCATTTGCTAGCATAGACTTTCCTTGTATTTGTCTTATGGGAGGAAACTATCACGCCACTGCTGGGGAAATATTGGGAAGCCTGGCTAGGATTGGAAGTGGAGTAACCAAGCTGTGAGCTTGAGAGATTGGAGGGACTGGTATAGTCCCTGCCTGACTGATGAATCAAGAGGTCCGGTACTGGATCCAGAATCCAAGACTGGACTAGAAGGTGGGGGTGAAGGAACGGAAACCAAATCTGTCGAGGCCAACAGGGGGCAATGAGGATCATTTTGCAACCCAACGATTTTGCTTTCTGCATGACTTTTGAAATTAGGGGAAAGGGGGGAAATGTATAAAGGAGTCCCTGAGGCCAATCATGGACTAGAGTGTCCCTGGGTGTCTGACCTGGAGAAGGAACAAAGGAGAAGTAGCTGCTGCATTTGTTGTTAACGGGAGAGGCAAAGAGATCGCAGCAAGGCTGGCCCCATTTGCAGAAAATAAGATCCACAATTTCCTGTTTCAGAGACCACTCGTGAGGCATGAGAATTGCCCTGCTGAGCCTGTCCACTATTACATTGGATGTCCCAAGGATATGCGCTGCTGTCAGAAAACGTTGGGAGGAAATTGCCCATTGCCACAGTCTGAGGGCCTCTCGGCACAAGGGGCAAGACCTGGTTCCACCCTGTTTGTTGATGTACCAAACCACTGACATATTGTCCTTCTGTATTGCAATAGTCCCGGCAGAGAGAGAGTCTTGAAGAGCTTGCAATGCTAGGAGCACTGCTCATCTCCAGTACGTTGATTTGCAAGTGTATTTGAGAGGTTGCCAAGTGTCTTGGACTGTCTTCCCTAGATAATGCCCCCCCCCCCCCCCAATCAGGGAAGCATCTGTGGTCACTGTGGTGACCGGATGGGGTTCCATGAAAGGTCTGCCCTGAGTAAGGAGTGGGGAGACCATCCACCAGGAAAGGTGTCTTTTGCAAGATTCCGTAATTAGCATCATGTGAGACATGGGTAATTCCTGGAAGGACCATTGTGTGAAAAGAAGCCACTGAAGGATTCTCATGTGAAAGCGTACTAAGGGAACTAGAAGAATGGCCGCTGCCATGGACCCTAGAGCTTGAAGAACATATTTGACAAATTCTTTTGCTCCTCAGGAGAAGTGACACCTGTTTTCAAATAATGGAAACTCTTTCCTGAGGCAATTTTACAATAATTTTTCTTGTGTTTAGCTCTGCTCCTATGTATGTAATAGACTGACAGGGCAACAAGGCAGATTTTTCAAAGTTTATTGTGATGCCTAGTTGAGCACAGGATGTGATGGTATAATCTTGTGCCTCTAAGTTGTTGCCTGGTGGTAGCAGCGAGGAGCCAGTTATCCAGATAAGGGAACACCTGGAATCCTAGATGTCTCAGGTGAGCCGTGACTACTGCCATGCATTTGGTGAACACCCTTGGAGCTGTGGTGAGACCAAAGGGCAGAGCTCTGAACTGGTAATGACTGGCCCCTAGCCGGAAGCGTAGAAATCTCCTGGATAGTCTGTCCATTTTTATATGATAGTACGCATCCTGAAGATCTATGGAGCACATCCAATTGCCCTGACCCAGAAAGGGGAGAATGGACTGCAGTGTTACCATCCGGAACTTTTCTTTTTATACAGATTTGATTAACCTGCTGAGATCCAGAATTGGTCTCCAGTCTCCTGTCTTTTTGGGCACTAAAAAGAATCTTGAGTAAGTTCCAGATCCTACTTGGTCTGTGGGGGACTTCCTGGATGGCTCTTTTTTTCTAGCAGTCTTGAAACTTCTGACTGCCTGATCCCTTAGACTGGGTGGAACATCTGGGATTTTTTTTTTAAACAAAAGGGGGTTGATGAAAGGGAATCTTGTAACCTCCGGATATAATGGCTAGTACCCATTTGTCTTTTGTAATATTTTGCCAGGCGATTGAGTACAATGAAAGCCTTCCCCTGACTGCCTCCAGAGTTGAGCAGTCGGGCATCCCTTCAGGGATGTTGATAGGGTTTGGAAGAGAACGTATCTCTGTCACCCTGATTTTGCGGACCCCCTCTGCCACGAGGGCGGTGCCTGCCATTATTATTTCCCCCTCTGCCCCTGGGGGAAAAATCACCACGTGCATCAGGCAAAGTTCCCTGGGATTTTCGAAACCACATCTTTCCACCCTTCTGACCCTTTGGGTATGGTCTGGTAGGAGTGGAAAAACAGACTCCGACATCAGAGTGCGTCTTGCCTTCCTGCTGGTACTTGGTAAGCATGTCTTTCACCTGAGGCCCAAAGAGAGAGAAGCCATTAAAGGGGGTATTGGTGAAGGACGCTCTGAAAGGTTCCGCAAACTGACACAGCCGCAGCCAAGAATGTCTCCTAAGAGCCACTCCTGTTCCTGCAGCTCTACTCGCTCCATCTGCTGCTTATAAAATAAGCCTCATGGATGAGTTAACTATTGAATTAAGAGTCGCCAGCTGGGTAGCTACCTTGGCTGAAGCTCCCTCAGCTGTGGAATCTTGTAGGGCATCTCCAAGCTCTTTTAGGAGATCCCTCTGAAGCCTAGTAAAATGGGAAAGATAGTTCAGGGACCTAAGGGAGAAGGTCGCTGATGAACACATCCGCTTCCCATATCTGTCCATCGTACGAGAGTATTCGGTGGATGGACAGATGGAGGTTTCCGCTAACTCTCTCTTTGTGGCTGCTGCTACCACCATGGCATCAACTGGGACACCTTTAGTTAAGAATTGTTCGTCTTGGGGAGCTGTAATGAATGTATTGGGTCTCCTCGGCACAGGTTCCATGGAATCTGGAGCTGACCAAGCCTTTCGAGACATTACAGACATGAGTGGATCAAAAGGCGGAGACACCCAGGAAGTGGAAGGACGGGAACCAAATGTGTCCAGGTATAAAGGCTCATCCTCAGAGGGGGCTAGGGAAGTCCAGCTATGCCTCTGCCTAAGAATCTCAAGGATGTCCGAAAAGGAAACCTCTTCAGAGGGGGACCTCTCCGATTCATCCAGGTCTGTATCTAAGGTGAAAGACTCAGGGGAGTCTTGGTGATTCGTCTTGCACTTTTTCTTCCAGAAAGCTTGCTCAGAATGCTCTGGGGAGGTTTCGGAAGAAGAGTTTTCACCCAATGGGGTATCCTGGGGCATAGGTTTGGGGCTGGAGGAGGAGCAGCGGTTGTCACAGGCACCGAGGGGGACAGAGCCGATGGAGCCAATAGTGGAGCTGTCTGTGGGGACAGCACTTTCCCCGCATGACCTCAAAGGCGCCGCGGTCTCGACACAAGGAAGGCTCCAGCTCCGAAGAGACAGGAATCCCACCCTGCGCCGAGGGCGATGGCTATGAGGCCGATGTGGGAGCTAAGCTCAACTGAGCCGACACTCCAAGAGGGAGAGTGGGGTCGGACAATGGTTCGATGCAACTTCCCCTCTCGGAGCTGACGAGAGCTACGGTGTCCAGATACCTCTATGGGAGGCAGAACTGAGGTGATCGGAGCCAAAGTCGGAGCCGAAGAGGATGTCATTGGAGCCGAAGGAACCACTATCAGAGTGTCCATGGACTCTGGCTCCGAACTAAGCATAGTTGGAGGAGGGATCGAAACTGAAGCGAATGGAGCAGACGCCCGTTGAGGCGGGCTCGAAAGCATTTTAGCAAGGGCCTGTGACTTCAGCAACCTACTGACCACACTCTCCACATCCTGATCCGATAACCTCGAGGAGAGAGGAGTGGGAAAATGAGCGATGACCAGACTTACTTTGAAGCAAGGGTGACTGTGGCACAGAGTGAATCGGCTCCAATGAAGTAGACCTAGCTCATTTGTGACTCCGAAGTAACAATTGGAGCAGATGGAGGGGTCGTCTTGTTGGTGCCAGATGTTGCCGACACACTTGGTTTGTCAGGCTCACAGGTCGGTTCCGAACATGGAGCAGACGGCTTGACTGGTTTCAAAGGTTTCACTGGCTGAGATGCTTTAGCAGGAGAATCCTGTTTTAACAATCCACGGAGGTTAAGCTTGTTTTTCCGCTCATGCAGGACCCTTGAACTAAAAGCATGACAAATAGCACAAGAGTCCTGCAGGTGCAGAGCCCCCCAAGTCAGTAAACACAACTAGTGTGCCCATCTGTCAAACACATCTTCTGACAGCATGAGTCACACTTTTTAAAACCGGAGGTTTTAACTTCCTTAGACATTTTACCAAAAAGACAAACTACAATAGAAAAACTAAAAATTAATAAAGACCTTAAAGGAGAGCCTCTAACTTAAACGGCTGTCCTTAAAGGGGGGTGGGCTCTCTAAGTAAAACGAGTTCAGGGAATAATAGAAGGCCTAGCGACTAAGGGGCGATGGCCAACACAGCACAAAAAAAAAAAAACACAGCAAGGACGAGATAAGGGGTTTACAATAAAATAAACTTACAAACTACTACAAGAGAGAATATATATATATCAAATTTTAAGCACATTATTTGTGTTTAATAGAGAAAAAAATTATATTAAGCCTGAGCAAGTATTGATCGCAACCTCGCAGCTAAAGCGGCAAACGAGATCTGGGTAGCTGATGTTGGGCATTCTGAGATAAGGGGTAGCCTTGAGCCAGTAAAGAGATCTTGAGCTATAGTAAGTGGCCGTGTTGGAGCTGAGGATCGGCTCCGAACCCATCCAGCAAGAACGAAGGCGAGATTGGACAACTTAACATCAGCTATTAAATACTTGAGCACTCATTAAGAATAAAACTTGAATGCCTGACTATGGAGAATGACCCAATGTGAGTAACAGTCTGCTGCAGAACATAGGCCCAGCCAAAGACTGCCTGATCTCCCACCAAGCATCACATGTATGCTGAAGTGTGAGCACATCCTGGCCTCTACATTGAGGTATTCCATCATGTCTCATATTAAAAAGGGGAGGATTTTAGATCAAGCATATAAAACTACAGTTGTCACGAGTGATGACAATGACATCACTAGGAGTCTTCCATGCTTGGCTCAAGCAATAACACCTGCTATGCGAAAGACCACCTACAGTGGCAAGCCAGATGTTTGGGTAAGGGAGAAGACAAAACATAGTTAGAAGAAAGGTTTTTAAGATACTAAAACTGCTAAAGAAAATAATATTGTTAAAACCATTAGAAATGACAATAATTAGCTTAAACATAAGCAATAATATTGGCATCAAAATAATTTTCAGCAAAAACTTGTCTGTGTGTAGGCTGACGGTCTAAAAAGGCTGGCAGTAAAATTAGGGCATCCAATAAAAATGTTGTTGTGGTGGGTGATATCTGCCAGTCTTCAAATGGAGTGCACCCCATTACTATTAAAAAAATAAACTTAGAATTTGTGACAGCTTGGGAGTTATTTTGCCCCTTCACACATCCAGCATCCCAGAATCTAAGCAAAAATGTTGCTCAGATAAACCAGTCAACCATTTTCAGGTAGACAGACTGGCACACTCTCAATAAGTTCAACATGAAATGAGGAAATGCTAACAGTAAAAATATAAGCATACTTAAATGATGTCTGTTTCATCCTGAAAGTACAAGAGTACCATATATGGTGGCACAATGATGTCAAATACATAATATATATGAAAGAATGGGTGGTATAAGTGTGTGTATATACAAGGCATACAGTTGAGCATATGCATACACGGTATTTGGAGGTTTGAAAAGATGGCCAGAAAACAGATGTTGGATGTGGACTTCTAGCCTTTGTGAGGTACATATTCAGAGTGAGGTTTTAGAATGAACATCTCAAATTCATTGCCCACATGTAGACCTCAAACCGGCATAATGTGACAGAAGTAACTGCACTACATTTCTAGCACTACTATCTTTATGTTGTAAATAACGTGGCCGCCGGCTGTGTGTTAATCCTTATATAGCTCTCATGGTCATTTAAGTTCGTGACCCCTGTTTGAGAAAGAATGCATACCATTCATATGCACACACAACCATATATATTCGATCACCTTTTAATAACCTTCGGGCATCACAAAATCAAAACTTGAACAATGCTATATAACAAAGTTGCTAAATTTGCAGCAAATACCCCTTCCACAACAATCACTGTACAACACTAAAAAGTCCAAATTGGTTAGAACTACTCCCAATCAACTAACATATACACAGATTCTTATCACCTATAAAATTATCTAGAATCCATCTGCTTGTCCAGCACTAAATAACATTCCATACATCTATGTTTCCACTCAGTCATCATGATCCAATGACCAAAAACTCCTGTCTGTCCACAAACGTATCAAATCTGCTGGGCATTGTCTGCATTTGTACCACGTTGCTAAGGCATGGTACTCCTTATCTCTATTCATCAGGTCAATACCCTCCCATTCTTCAAAACCATTCTGAAAGACTTCCTAGTGAAAAGCTGGCTCTCTTCTTGTTCAACACCAGTATAAACTACATCTTTAAATGTGAACAAGTACCTGTTCATAACTTATGTGATGCCCCTACACTGGCCCAGTAATTAAGCAGCCTCAATTCTCACCGCTAGCAACAGTTGGGAACGTACACTCAGAGGATGACAAGTACACACACAGTAAAGTGAAATTTTCTTAAGAGCACACAGAGATCACAGTCAGTCTGGGGATGGTTTTTCCCTCTTATTCCAGATCCCCAATAAGACTCCCCCACTGGCACAGCTATAGGGTTGAGATCTCAGCTGAGTGGCCAAACCAAGATTCCCACTACACTCTCTGACCAACCAGTGCTTCGTGTCCCTGCCCAGGTAGCTGACACACACACCCCTGGGGAATGCTGGCACAAATGGTAGCCTGACCAAGAGAAAGGCTATTTAGGAGTGGCCTGTACAGTGTCACCTAAACAGATATGCAAGTACTCAGAGCTTAAATATTTCTAGCCAGACCAGCCACAATTAAATTGTTTAATATATTTAATAATAACAGAACAAGAAAATAGTAAGTAATTAGTTGCATCAAAGTTCAAAATCACAGGAAATATTTAACACACCATTGCAGGACAGTCTCAAATAAAGAAAACATCTAAGCTATACTTTACTCTATTTCTGTCTGAATCTAAGAGTTACTATGCTCTAAAGACTTACTCACAAGCAAGGCAAGTGCAGAAGGTGGTGATGAGTGGATGCTCTTAGGTCAAGGACAAAATACACAGTCTCTCTGAGAGTTTTTAAATTAATATCAAATATTACTGCTGGGCTAGCGTGGATGACATCACTTTTTGTCACCTGACTAAGTTCCCAAGCTAAACCCCTATTGTCAGAAACTAACAATTTAGTGTCTCTCTGTGAAAAATACATCTCTCGCAGATGTTTGCAGATTCTGGAAATTATAAAACAATAAAACACTTCTACATCTCAAACCTAGTAATTACTTCTCTTTCAAGACGATACAAAAAACTTCCAGCTCTAGACAGTGTGTCTACTACTGCACTGAAACTGAGAGATAACATCTTCTGTTTATGGCTCAGTAATGACAAAAAATATACATATATAATTTTAACTATTTTCTCTGATTTTTTTTTTCACGTTAACATCCTGTGTTCCAGTTTCCATTAAACATATGCAGCTAAACAGTCACAATAGTGCAGGTACATTCCTGTTCTATTCCAATACGGCATGCTGTGGTTACATTTTAGCTCAGGACTTTACACACATTTCTGTATAAATCATATCAATATTCACAAATGACAGAATTATTTCAAAAATTACCAATAGCTGGGCTGGCAGTGTGACAACCCCCCTTCCAAAAACTCAAACTAGTTTTTCAAGTGACCCTTGAGAAACTCAGAGGGTTGACTATCTGGGAATATCTCACCCCATTCCCTGTCTTGAGAGCCCATCTGTGCTGGCATTGCTAACCCTACTGCGGTGCTGCACTGTTGTATCATATGCCTGCAACCTTAGGCTCCCCCCTTAGTAACTTGGCATTTTGCTGGGTGGCTCGATGTAGCCATGCTAAAGGATTGTGGTCTGTAACTACAGTGAATTTCCTTCCATACAGGCAAGGATGAAGTTTTTGCAGTGTCCACATTATAGGTTCATAGGTTCATACTAGGCTATCTGCCCTAGGGCATTTATAAGCCTAGCCAGAGTGTGTTTGGCTTTCGCCACCCATTTTAAATTAATTTTGCTATGCCTTTTTTTGAGGTTAGTATACGGTGCCTCTAACAGTGACAGAGAAGTGATAGCCGGGGTAAACCTACGATCTCCCATCCACTCATCAAGATTCCTCTTGAAGAGAGTCAATGTGGGACTCTGCCTAACCTGGACTGGGATTTTATTCCAGAGTGAAGGGAGCCTCTGGGTTATGAATCTGTCCCTCCAGCATGTCCTATTTATTTCAGTTCTGAGGTTCAAGTCTCTCGAGCGCGTAGCTCGATGGGATTTGGATTTTCTGAGGTGCAGCATGTCCATTAATTCCGGGTTGGACATGGCTTTATACGTCAGGCACAGATCGCCTCTGAGCAGGCGGTATGCCACTGAGTAGAGCTGGAGTTTCTTTAACCAGGCAGCAAATGGCATCTGTTTGAGCCCTTTGATCCTCTTGGTGAGGTACTTTTGGGGTCTTTCCAGTTGCTGCAGGTGTCTGGTAAGGTACATCCCAAAAGGGCATTGTACTCAATTATGGGCCTGATGAGGGATGAGTAAAGAGGCACGATGACCTCCCCTGATCTAGATGTGAATCCCTTCATGATTAGGTGGGCTATATAAAATGTTTTTCTAACCACTTTGGCCATGTGGTTGTCAAATGAGAGATTGCTATCAACTTGGGTCCCCAGGTCCCTAATGACTTCTTCTGTACTTAATGGATTACCACCTATGTGGTAATTTGTGGGCACTTTGTTTTTGCCAAAGGGGATGACTATACACTTTTTGGCGTTTAGCTTGAGGCCATGGCTCTGGCACCAGTTGTCTGTTTCTATGAGGCCCTTTTGGAAGATGCTTGTGTCGGCTGGAGAGTTGATTATGGCGCCCAGTTTGCAGTCATCTGCGAACTTGGTCAGCCACAGTCCTTCCGTGTTGGCCTGTACCGAGAAATATATACCGAACAAGAGAGGTCCCAGGACTGAGCCTTGTGGGACGCCACTTGTAACTGGTTTGGAGTCTGACATGGCTCCAGCAATTCTAACCATGTGGGTTCTGTCCTTGAGCCAGTTTGCAACCCATCTAGTGACATAGGGGTTTATATTTAAGCTGGTGAGCTTATCTATAATGCCCGAGTGGGGTATTGTATCGAAGGCTTTTGCGAGGTCCAGGTAGGCTGTGTGGACCACCTTCCCCTCGTCAATGGCCTTGGTGACCGTTTCAAAGAAATCAACCAGGTTTAAGAGGCAGGATCTGCCCTTAACAAAGCCAAACTGGGTAGGATCCAGTGTCTGTAGGTCCCCAATATCTTTATGAGGTCCATGATGATCCTTTCCATAGCTTTGCAGACCAAGCTAGTCAGGCTTATGGGGCGATAGTTTCCAGGATCCGTTGAGGCACCACCTTTGTGGAGAGGGACCACTGTTGCTGTACACCACTCTTTGGGTACATATCCTGTAGTAAGGCTAAGATTGAACAGTAGTTTTATGTTTGGGTTTAGCTCTTCTTGGAGTTCATGTAGGACGCAGCCCGGGACACCATCTGGTCCCATTGATGCTGTGTTTTTTGCTTTGGAGAGGCGGCTCTTACCTGAGCATCTGAGATGTCAGGGGCAGCACTCTGTTGGGATAGATATTTGCCCTTTTGGTGGGAGAGGGGAGAAGTTTGCACTGAGCCTGTCAGCTAGGATGTTGGCAATGTCTGTGGGCTCGGTGTATTTTTTGTCATTTTGGACTAATTCTGAGCATATCTGGGAATTCCCACCCAGGTTCCTAACATAACTAAAGAAAGCCTTGTGATTATCCTTAGTGTCCTGTGCAATTTTTCTCTCGAAGCTGGCCTTAGACGATTTTATGAGTGCCTGTAGTTTTTTTGCTAATACTGATCAGAGATGCCTTCCCTTTTTGGGATTTTGCTCTATCATGTAGTAGCTTCCTCCTTCTATTGTATAGTTTGTTTATGGCTCGGGTCCACCAGACAGGACGTCTGCCTTTGGAGGATTGGGTCTTGGTTTTATTTGGGATTGCATGATCCATGCAGCATTCCTGAAGGTGTTCATAGAATGCGTTTATAAAGGATTCTGCGGTCTGGGCCGTATTTTCCACAGGCCTGGGGGCTTTGAAGGATTTCGCCTCGGTTTTGAGGCGTGTGAAATTTGCTTTAGAGAAGTTTTTCACTGTGGTTTTCTGGGCAGGGGGTGGGGCCGGGATGTGAATATCCAGTGAGATTAGTTTATGGTCTGATCTTACCAGTGAGGGATACACTTCTGGTCTGGAGCATAGTGTCCCCATGTTGGTGATGATCAGGTCCAGTATGTTTTCCCCTCTTGTGGGACTGGTAACAAGTTGTTCCATAGCATTTGAGTTTATAAATTCTAGGAACCTTTGGGCTAGGGTGTTGGAGCTAGAGTAATGCTCCCAGTCTATGTTTGGGTAGTTGAAGTCGCCCAATATAATGGTGTTTGGAGAGACCTTCATATTTTCCAGTATTCTCAGGAAGGCCAAGTGGGGTTCCTGTGTTTGGGAGGGTGGTCTGTAGCAGGCTATAAACTGGAAGGCAGTTTTACCCACAGTTAGTTGCACATGGATAGTCTCTGATGCTTCGTGCTGTGCCACCAATCTGGAGGTGTGGGTATCTTTGACGAATATTGATACTCCCCCTCCTTTTGTGGTTCGGTCCAAGTTTTGGGGCCGAAAAGCATGGTATGAGGTATAACCTGGTAGTGCTGGGGTGCTCTCGGGAGCCTTGAACCAGGTTTCTGTTACTGCATAGATATCGATGTTCTCCATGCTAAGGAGAGTTTCAGTGTGTGCATCTTGAGGTTTAGACTTCTGGCGTTGAGTAGCATTACTCTTAGTTTCTTATCCCTTGTGATACCTATGGAGGTGGGTTTGTCTTTTGAGCCTTGCCTAAAAGGCACTATGAGGTAGCAAGAGCCTTTACCAATATCCGAAAGCCCAGGGGTGACAGGTGCAAGCCGTCCCTAGTGAAGCATCGTGGCTTGTCGAGCATGTCATCCCAGGCTGACAGGCATTGGATCCCCTTTGAATGACACCAACACTTAAGCCAATTGTTGAAATTGATCATCTTGTCTTCATATTGTGGCATCATTCCTGGTGAGGGTAAGATGCTACTCAAGGTCAGGGTCATACCTGCCTGGGCTACATGCTCAGTGTGCTCCTCTATGTCTCTTTCATGTAGTCCAGGGAGGTACGTCTCAGGTCATTCACACCAGCATGGACAATGACTGAGTCATATTTGTACTTGCCTTGGAGTGACCTGAGTGCTTGTGTTATGTGGCGGATCCTAGCGCCCGACAGGCAGCTCACCGTGACCTTCTCCTTGTTCAGCCTGGTGAGTGGGACGTCAGTGTGCCTGACGATAGAGTCACCTATTACAAGTGTATCAGGTGTGTTGTTTAGCCTTAACGGCTGTGACTGTTCGGCACACTGGCTTTGTGAGCTATGTGTTGCACGTGTTTTGTTTTGGGGTAGCGGTTGCTTGGGTGTTTGCTTTGGAGGTCTCTGCTGCTTAGGCAGATTTTTATTTAGAGCCTCCGAGTATGTTTTTGTGTGTTTATGTGTTTGGTTTGTTGTCGTGGTAGGTCTATGTGAGACTGGAATTGTAGTGAGTGTGGTTTCCTTCTCCTCCTGACTGGTTACGCCAGTACTGAGTTGAGAGAGCTTAGCCTCCAGTTTGGCTATATGGTTGCATCTCTCACATGTGTTGGAATTTGTTGGGAGGAGGAGGGGGTTGTCTGTGTACATGAGGCAGTTGTAACATTGCCTCAAGATTCCCAGATTCACCAGCTGGACTGGAGAGGAGATTGACAACTGACCTTTGGACATGCTAGAATAGTATTGGGAATTCCTTTATAATTGAAAAAAAGGGCCAATGGGAAACATGGTACTCAAGGGGAGTTTGTGAGGGTGTAGTGCTTTTAATCTTTTAGAGCTGACTTATATAATTGCTTTAGTGAGCAAGTGCCAGGTAACTTAAATGCAATGTGTGTTACAGGTAACTGCTAGACATTCTTTTTCTACAGCTTCATAACATTCCTCCCTGGGTTGGAGCCTACGACTGAGATATACCCACTGGGTGCTCTTATCCCACTGAGAAAACCTGGCTGAGTACAGCCCCCACCCCATGGTTTGAAGCATCCACTTGCACAACAAACTGTTTGCTCTAATCTTGGACTGGTTAACACAGGGGGTCCCCCCAAAGCTCCTTTAAGCTTTTGGAATGCCTGCTCACATGCTGGGGTCCACACTGCCTTATCTGGCTTGGTTTTCCTCATCAGGTCCGTGAGGGGAGCAGATATGGTACTATAATTGGGGACACTTTCTGTAGCACCTTGCTGTCCCTAAGACTGTCCTCACGTGCTTTTTGGTAACAGGGGCATGCCATGCCTGAATGGCTTCCACTTTGGCAGGTTCTGACCTGATCTTACCACTCTCCCCACTCTACGTCCCTGGTACAAGACCTCTGCCACACCCACCCAACACTTACTGGTCTTAATGGTCAACCCTGCCCTCTGTAGTCTGCCCAGCACCTCCCTGACATGCTGAAGGTGCTCTTGCCAGGAATGGCTATAGATGGCAATATCATCTAGGTAAAGATCGGCAAAATCACCTGCTAGGATATGATCTACCAGCCTCTGGAAAGTCACTGAGGCATTTTTTATCCCAAAGAGCATCTTCGTGAACTCATACAACCCAAAATGAGTCACAAAGGTGGACCACTCTCTAGTACTGGGAGTTGAGGTCACCTGCCAGTAAGCCTTGGCAAGATCAATAGTGGTAACATACTTAGGCCCCACCCAGCTGCTCTATGGCTTAATCTGTCCTAGGCATGGGGTAAGCATCTGACTGTTTAATTTCTTGTAGTCCACACAGAACCTGGTGCTGTCATCCTTCTTTGGTACCAGCACCACTAGGGAGGCCCAGGGACTGCTGCACTCATGAATTACCCCTAGTTGCAACATTTCCTGTATCTCTCCCCTCAGAGTCTGTTTTACCCTCTGAGGCACCCTATAAGGGGCCTGCTTAGCAGGCCTTTGGGGTCCTGTTTCCACATGGTGCTGTACCAGGTGTGTGCCCCACCCTGGTTTCCCAGTGAACATGTCCCCAAACTCCTGCAACACTGCTCGGACTTCTCAAACCTGGGTAGGGGATAGCTGCTGGGACATTGCTACCCCTTCCACTGAGATGTCAGTCTGAGCCTCACTGAGATCAGTCACCAGATTCCCCTCAGCCTCCTCCTGCCATCCACTGCAAATACTCAGCAGAAGGGCCTCCCTATCATGGTAAGGTTTCAACATGTTAACATGATACAATTTGTGCCCCTGCCTCCTGCCTAGCGGTTCTGCCATATAGTTAACATCACTGACTTTCCTTACCACCTTGAAGGGTCGCTCCCAAGCTGCCTGCAGCTTGTCATGTCTGACAGGAATGAGAACCATTACCTGCTGCCCTACAGCATACTCTAGCTCAAGCATTCCTGTCATACCACACCTTTTTCTGTTGTTGGGCTTCTGCCAGGTTCTCTGGGCCAAGCCCATTAGTTCCCAGAGCCTTATCCTGAGGTTTAGGACATGTGCCACAAAAGACTCCTTGTGGGATTCACACACACACCATCCCACTCATCACAAATCAAATCTAGAGGTCCCCACACCCTATGCCCATTCAGCAACTCAAAGGGTAAAAAGCCTGTGGATTCCTGGGGAACCTCCCTGTAAACAAACAGATGGGACAAATATTTGTCCCACTCCCTCTTGAACTGGTCTGCAAATGCCCGTACCATGGACTTGAGTGTAGAGTTTAACCTCTCCACAAGAGCATTAGTCTAGGGATGGTAGGGGGTGGTCTTTAGGTGCTTCACCCTACAGAGATTCCACAGACAAGCCAGCAGGTCTGACATAAAACTGGCACCTCTGTCAGTCAGTATTTCCTTTTGGGAAACCTACCCTGCTGAAAATCTCTAACAAAGCATTTGCCACCTTTTCTGCCTCAATAGAGGACAGAGCCACAGCTTTAACATATCTGCTAGCATAATCTACTACCACTAGGATATACTTCTTCCCTGTGGAACTTGAGGTACTCAGAGGCCCCACAATATCCATAGCTACCCCCTGAAATGGCTCCTCAATCACAGGCAAAGGCATCAAAGGAGCTTTCACCTCGTCTCCCCGCATTGCCTACATTTTGGCACTACTCACAGGTCCTGAAGTACCCGGTTACATCTCTAGAAATCTCAGGCCAATAAAAGTTTTGCACAATATGTCTCTGTACATTTTATGCCCAAATGACCTGCAAAGGGATTATCATGGGCTATGGCTAGAAGTGCCAAAGGGTAGGCTCTGGGCACTACCAACTGCTGTATTCTCTCACCCTCTAACACTCCCTCAGGGGTCCACTCTCTATACAGTAACCCTTTGTCCCAGTATACAGAATCCCCTTTCCCTTGAGTATCAGGTGCTTTACTAGCTTCCTCCCTCAGGCCTTGTAATGTAGGGTCTGAGAGCCAAGCCTCTCTCAACGCTCTCTTTGCAACCCTTTCCAACTCCCCTTCCACAGGAAGTCTGGCATCCTCTGACAGCGGTGCTTCACTGTCGGCCTGGACACTGCTACTCACCTCTGCCCCTGCAGTCATTCTGTCCAAGGGAACATCAGTACCAACAAGCAGCTGTGGCTTATCTTTAGTCTTACTGCTACTGGGTGGCTCCCTCCCTGAAGTAACCACCTCACCAGTCCTGGCTGCAAGTGTGCAGTCTGTCTGCCCCCCCCCCCAGGCTATGAGACCCACATGCTTTTCTCCAAGCCTGACTGCAAGTAACTGCATGCACGCAAGGTACTGCATTATCAAAATAATTTTCTATCATGACATCTGCAGGGATATCCTCAAACACACCTACTTGCTTCCATCCTTCTCCACCCTCTCAATCAAGGTGAACCCCAGCCAAAGGTATTTGGGAATGGGGTCCTCCTAAAGTTGCTCAAGCAAGCAGTGCTCCTCTTTAACCATTGCAGGCCTCACAATGGTTAAGTCAGAGGCCGCCTCTCTTAGCAATGGCCTCGTTCCAATTTACTAAGACAGGATATAACCTGTTGTGGTAGTTTGGTACCCTTGTTGTCTCAAGGCAACTTACTGCTGGCATTTTGTCATTCCCACTTACTGGCTCTCCCAAATTTTGTTCCCCACCTTGCCTCTATGGACATCTATATGCTACATGGCCCCACTGGTTGCATTTAAAACATTTAACCTTTGGTCTTGGACGTGTACCTGGACTAGTGGCTTCCCCTGCTACTAGCAGACTCTGTTGGGGCAGTCTGGGCTGCCCAATCATGGATTCCCTTAGACCCATGAGCAGCACTGGGTATCCCTTTCCTGTGCAGTAATGCCCTGCTTGCTAGGTATAGGTCTCCCTTCTTCCCCAACTCATCTGCAGTACTGGATTGCTTATTAGCTAAACAGAATCTCATTCTCGGGCAAAGTGCTAAGGGTTTGTTCCCTCACTAAAAGGTCCGCCAGCCCTTCAAATGTAGTGACCTGACATCCACTCACCCACCTATGAAAATAAGTGCTTAGTACAGCAACATATTCACACACACTTTCATCAGCCTTGTGTCGCTGCTCACAAACCTTTCCCCTACAAGCTTCACATATCAACTTAAAACATTCTAAAAGACAGTTTTTTTTACAGTATTATAATCTAAGCAATCGGTATCAGACAAATTAGAAATAGCAGTTACAGTTTTAACATTGAGTAAGGGGGTCAGGAACCGTACCCAGAGCCCTTGGGTCAACATTATACTGTTTACATACCCTTTCAAACATGAATGAAACTATCAAAATTATCCCCCTCTGTAAACTGTGGAAGAAATGTTCTGACCATTATTGCTTTTGGGGTTCGGCTACTCCCCCCCCCATTACCTCCATGACCTTGGCGAAGAGTCAGCATCTCTCCTTTATGTTGCCTCTGCCTCTCATTCTCTTCAGCTTCCGGACATCTCAGTCTCTCTGCTGCTTCTAATTCCATTTGTTTCTCTTGCCAGAGTCTCTTTGCTGATTCTTTTTCCAACAGTTTGGCCTCCAGTTCGAGTCTCTAACTACAGATGGATTTTTAAGTCCTCTGTGGAAAGGTTGAGCTGTCCATTTTGAGAGTTGTAAGTCTTCAAGACCAGCTTTGTTGTCCTCCTGATTGCTGGTCTGTGATGCAGCTGTGCCCAAAGCTACAATCATTTCTACCTTGGCACATCTCAGCCAACTGGATCCTTGTCAGCTTGCCATACTCTTCGGTTGACATGCTTGCGTGCTCTCCTTGACTAACATAGCTAACAAAAAAACAAAACTGTGATATGAAACTCTGAATTTTCACTATGTGGCTGAATGAGACTATAAACATCCTCCTAAGTGACCACTGTTTACAGGCTTCAAGAATTCAGTATCCACACCACTGAATCCTAATATGTGGATATTCCACCACTACAAGCTAATTAATATGTGATGTGGATATCCCACCACTGCCACCAATTAAATAAATTAAATATATGACTCCCCAACACTGGCCCAGTAATCAAGGAGCCTCAATCCCAACACTGCCACCAATTAATATGCGACACCCCTGCACTGGGGCCCAGTAATCAAGGAGCCTCAATCCTCATCACTGGCAACAGTGGGGAATGTATTCACTGACAGGTACACACACAGTAAAGTGAAATTTCCCTCAAGAGCACGCAGAGATCACAGTCAGTCTGGTTTCTCCCTCTTTCTCCAGATCCCCAATAAGACTCCCCCACTGGCACAGCTATAGGGTTGAAATCTCAGCTGAGTAGCCAAATCAAGATCCCCAGTAGCCTGTTTGTCTAACCAGTGCTTCGTGTTCCTGCCCAAGTAGCTGACACACACACACACACAGACTTTATACGCACACCTGGGGAAGGCTGGCACAGGTTTACTAGCTATGCCCCCTTCTGCCCAGACTATAAGGTAGTTTTCACTGCCACAAGCCATTAGTTACCAGCTACTTTAAGGCCCTTAACAAAGGTTCTTTCTTCTATCAATTTCTCTCCCATGGTTAGTATTACACTAAATTACCTTTAATTTCTCTATAAACTGGCTAAACTTTCTCTATTAAATCATTATCATACAACTTATATTATTAACTAGTGTTTTCATATGTCCAATTTGGTATAATTAAACTGTATTTTTTTGCATTATTTTTAAAGAAAGCAAAATTATTGTCCTTAAAATGTTTTGTAATACTTTGAAAATTGGCTCAGATTCAGTCAAACTTTCCCGCTAATCAAATCTCAATAAAGAAGTTAAATAAGTTACAGTAATTATATCCATATCTACACCAAGACATAGGCTATTCAAAGTAAATGTTTCAGGCCATTCAAAAGTCCTTTTAATAAATGCAGCTTTTTAGCCTTCAGAATGTGTGTATGACTGTCCATTATTTGACCATTTTCTTCAAAGGTCTTCCAAATATGCAATACTTCATATGAAAACAAAACAGTGTAAGAAACTTGTGCGTGGAAGATTTTCAGTTCATATATCTCTAGTAAGTAGCGAACTTAAACTTGTCAAGTCAAAAAATAAATAAATAAAATTATCCCAAAGCTTGAAAATCTGGTGGTCTGCAGTTTCTCTCATAACAGTATTTGTTTCTTTTGATTTCTTTTATTTTGTAATGAGACATTAGTAATGTAGCTGAAAATTTTTTCAGTTTTCTGCCATTTAAAAACAGCTACTGACCGAGAGAGGGAGAATCAATCCTTGCAATAAAGCATTCCAATATCTGAAATTGAAAAATAAAAATGCTACTAGATTTTGCTACTGCCCTCTCACTGCAATTTTAAAAAGTCTACACACACACACACACATATATATATATATATATATATATATATATATATATATATATATATATATATATATATATATATATAGCTGCAATTCCCACCTTAGTTTGGCTGCTTTATCAATTATTTCAGATTCAGGCTGTGAACTTTCCCACAGACTCTGTATTCTTACTTTCTCCCAAAGCTTGAAAATCTGGTGGTCTGCAGTTTCTCTCATAACAGTATTTCTTTTCTTTTGATTTCTTTTATTTTGTAATGAGACATTAGTTATGTAGCTGAAAATTTTTTCAGTTTTCTGCCATTTAAAAACAGCTACTGACCGAGAGAGGGAGAATCAATCCTTGCAATAAAGTATTCCAATATCTGAAATTGAAAAATAAAAATGCTACTAGCTTTTGCTACTGCCCTCTCTCACTGCAATTTTAAAAAGCCTACAGTTCTCTCTACTCTCTGGATGCTATACATCTGAATTCCCACTAATGCAAGCGTCTTCCAAAGTATTGCGGGTCACAATTATATATATATATATCAGGTTTTGCTGTCTTAAGAATATAGACTTTAATACACTAAGTACACTTGGACGTCTTGGTGTCGGCTAGATTTCTAAGAATTTGAATTATTCTTTAAATATGAGATATAAAAGAGTTCTTTGAAATAGAATTCTATGCCCTCTCTGCTTCATGAATGAAGGTGTTCTTCGATATCACGATGACAATGGAACACATCAATTAACAGCTCATATAGAAATATCACATCTTTACATTGCTTCATCTGTGTGAATTATAATTCCTGGCCAATTCAATGGCACTCTTGCATCAAGGACTGGGAATAATGAAGTACAAAAAAAAGAGCAATTCAAACATTCTACGAAGTGCATCTGTCTTCTCAGCTGAACAACAAAAAGAATAAGTTATTAGACAATCCATCTTCAATAACTTCTGGGAATGATGCTACAAGCATTAGAAATGCATAGCTGATCAACTTTTCTAGGCTGAATGGAACACTTCCCTTCCCACCATGTATCGCTTATCTCATACTTTCGCAGTCTTGTTACAGTGCTGGGCTCGGGGGAAAGAAATAGCAAACGAGTGACAGAACACTCCAAACAAGACACACCTTTGCTGGGAGATGGAGGAACTGGTTTACACGGTTGTTACTAGGCCATCGGCCCTAGGGCTTATACAAGCCTAGCCATAACAATTCCCTGGCTATGAATGTTGCAGAAGACAGACCACCTTCTTATGTTCCATCATTAAGCTAAGTATCTTTCATATCTGAAAGAGAGACCCATATTTGATAAGTTGCATGTTAAAGTACCCAGTTAATCCTGCATGGCACCATCATGAGAATTTACTACAAATAAAGATGCCTCAAAGGAGGTCTTTGACCAGGAAACAATTCTTAGTTTAAAGTACCTCAAAGAATACCAAGTAATGGATGTACAAATGTTATCAACAGTAGCATTATGGAAAAATGGCAGACGTAGACATTATTTTATATGAATCAGCTTTGAGATTTGCAAGTAGAGACCACCTAAATTTACTGCGACAGAATTTAAATTAACCAAACATCTGGAAAAGGTCAGCTTAGAAACTCCCACCTCTAAAGTTAGAAAAGACAATGAGCAACTAGGCAATTGCAGAAAATGATTTAGCTCTGAATACCTAAAATTTTTTTAGAGGACATCCATAAAATGGAGGCACTCAGTGATTAGAACCAGGAAAAGGAAGAATCAAATTTGACTGTCAATACATATGTGCCTACCTCTGGCATAAAGGGAAGTTTGGGTTAAACACTAGTCTTTCTGTCTCGAAAATTGAAAAGATTAAACAGAAAGGGACTACAATTCAGATTTTAATACAAATGAAAGCTACAAGGAGCATCTTCTCAGGCAGGAATTTCAGGCATGCAGGACTAGCAGGATCAATGTCTGGAACAGCAAGATTTTTAGGTACAAATCTCAAAGTGATGTAATCTTAGACAGACATACGGTAAAAAAAAATAAAGCAGCAGATATGAAGGTTTTATAGACCTTAATAATGGGCTAAGGGAGCAAGTCCAGGCCAGAAAGAAAATGGAAATCGCAGCTAGATGAACTTGCATGGAAGAATAGAGTTAAAGATTTTGGATGAATAGGATAGGAAAAGAACAATGAGCTGTAAAGGGATTAGCCCCTTTGTTGGAGGCCCAAAGGGGGAAAAAAAAAACAGGTTCACTTGTCTACATAAATTTTTGGTACAGAACTTCCAAAAAGAAGAAATTATGCAAATTAACATCTAAAAAGATAGGATTTCTTAATAATAAATAATCGGAGGAATCAGGCTGTCAGCTCCAATGTGTGTAAGCAAGGGAGCTACCAGAATGACTCAAGATAATAAAAAAAAAAAAAAAAAAAAAATCAAAAAAAGTTTGCTTTCAGGGTATAGCTAGTCTATTAGCAGAAAATGTGTATTGGGGGGGGGGGGGGCAATCTGTTCATTTGTGAGCTAAAGCATCATCATCAGTTCCCACCCCCAAGGTAGGCAAACTGAATTTGACTACTGCACACTACTGTGCACAATAAAGGTA
Source organism: Protopterus annectens (assembly GCF_019279795.1). Taxonomy (NCBI): domain Eukaryota; kingdom Metazoa; phylum Chordata; order Ceratodontiformes; family Protopteridae; genus Protopterus; species Protopterus annectens. The sequence continues at coordinate 1,098,880,726 of NC_056739.1, read as the reverse complement.
CTCTGACCATTTGGTACACAACAGCAACCAGTGACAAGTCTGAATGCCAAATAACTGACCAGTTCTGAAATGAGATGCTTCTAAATCGGCGGAGAAAGTTGGCAGCCCACTGTCATACTCACTGCCTCCCAACAAAGGGGATATGAATGTGAACCCCTCTGATATATCAAATTGCCATGTTGTTTGAATGGAATGAAATGACTCCCTGAGACATGGGGTTGTGAAATGCCAGCAAGATCAAGTGAATTTGCTCTTGCTTGCAGAATGTATACATAAAACAAGATTCATAGGTAAGTAATAGGCTAGCTGTCCTTGTGGGCCATTTTAAGCCTAGCCAATTTCCTTCAAAGGTGAGAATCAAGCACTGTACCCCTAGTCTCTGTGGTAAACACCTTAACCATTAAGCCAACCCCCTTAAAATGATACCCTGAAGTAAGCAGGCTTCCTGAATGAGCTGACCATTAGACTAAACCTCTACACCAGAGCAGACATCTGTGAGGGCCATGGTCCGTCATGTCTCAAGCTGAAGGAGTATCCCCAGACTAAAAGTAGAAGGGATACAACCACCATCATAAATGGGGTCTATATTAGTTCAGTGAAGACTGCAATGAGCGAACGCCAGTTGGGTGACACCAACTGAGCGAATATCGCAAACATCGCAAGAGTGAATGGAGATAGCTGTAGGGAATTCTTCCCTTTACTTCAATGTAGTGCGATCTCGGAGTTGGTATAGTTAAGTAGCGGGGGTGTAGGAGGGGGGGGGTCTATATCAGAACTTAACAAATCAGAAATTAACAACCTGTATTCAAACTGGAACCTTAGTTTGAGAGACAGCCTTACAGAACTATCTTCAAGTATATAGAGCTGAGTATATTTTCTGTGTTATTCTGTATTATAGAGCTAAATTGTCTGCTTGATATCTGTGTCTTACTGCTCTGCAAATATATAGAAAACAGTATATATATTTTTTTATAATTTGCACATTCCTTACATCTGTGTTGAAACTGTTTCCCCACCCCCTCCCTATTCTTGGTTGTAGTTTAAATTTGGTGGCTTTTGCAGTGCCCGCCCCACTGTAGATTTGATCTAAGACACTCCCCCAGGACATCTCTCTACCGCATTCTACCTAATAAACCCTTTCTGCACTTGCTTTTAGTCCTTTTTAATTTAATTACATTTTTTCAAACTGTGTGTGGACTAATATTGCTACATATTCAAGTGTGCCAGCTTGCACTGCATGAGAATTGTATTTACTACTGCTTTTGCTACTTTTCTAAAAAAAAATAAATAAATAAATAAAATTCTTCTGCTTTTACTGTACTTGTGTTTCTTCCTACTTTATTTTGCTTTTGCGTCATCTTAAAAGTTCTCAATTGTATTTATTACTGCTTGGTGTAACTCATTCTAAGCCTTTTAGTTTAAACACTTGGGCTTCAGACCAGTTGTTTTACATTGAGAGGGTTTGTGGTCTGCACTGTAGTGGCAGAACAGGTAGCTTACATCCTTCGAAGTTGGGAACTGCTGATTGAGGGCTCAGTGTCTGTTATTCTAAAAGTATATTAATTCTGGTTTAAGCACTTGGGCTTTCAGGCCAGTTATTTTACATTAAGAGGGTTCGTGGTCTGCACTCTTGTGGGAGGAGAGGCTGGACTCTGCCCTTCTGAGCTGGGAATTTCTGGTTGAAGGCTTATAGTGCATGCATATCTGAATTTCTTCTTACTGAAATTGGTACACCTTGTTTGCTGTAGCATAGACTAGATCCAGGCCTGCTGAATCTAGCTTTGTTTGTATAACTTGAGCACTAATCCAGGCATTATTTAAAGTATTCAGTTGTATTTATTACTGCTTGGTAGTAACTTGGTTAAAGTGTAGCTATCATTCTAAGTCTTTTGGATTAAGCACTTGGGCTTCAGACCAGTTGTTCTACATTAGGAAGGTTTGTGGCATGCACTGTGGTGGCAGAACAGGTAGCTTTCATCCTTCTAAGTTGGGAACTGCTGATTGAGAGCTCAGTGTCTGTTATTTTTAAAGTGCATTAGCTCTGTTTTAAGCACTTGGGCTTCAGGCCAGTTATTTTACATTAGGAAGGTTCGTGGTCTGCACTCTTGTGGGAGGAGAGGCTGGACTCTGCCCTTCTGAGCTGGGAATTTCTGGTTAAAGGTTTATAGTGCCTGAATATTTGAACTGTATCTTACTGAAATTGCTACACCTTGTTTGCTGTAGCAGAGACTAGATCCAAGCCTGCTGAATCTAGCTTTGTTTGTATGCTTGTTATTTCCCTGGAACGCTAATTCCACCTAAAACGCGGCTTCTCAGCGCTTCTGTGGATCCCTAGTTATATCTGCATTGCTTACTGTACTTATTTCCTTGCTTCGCTTGAAAGAAAGTTACTGTTTGTCGTTTTTGCATTTAAGTTACCTGTAACACATTGCACTTGTTACCTGGCACTTGCTCACTAAAGCAATTATAAGTCAGCACTAAAAATTAAAAGCACTACACCCTCGCTCCCCATTGGCCCTTGTTTTCAATTATAAAGGAATTCCCAATATTATTCTAGCATGTCCAAAGGTCAGTTGTCAATCTCCTCTTCGGTCCAGCTGGTGAATATGGGAATCTTGAGGCAATGTTACAACTGCCTCATGTACACAGACAACCCTCTCCTCCTCCCAACAAATTCCAACACATATGAGAGATGCAACCATATAGCCAAACTGGAGGCTAAGCTCTCTCAACTCAGTACTGGCATAACCAGTCAGGAGGAGAAGGAAACCACACTCACTACAATTCCAGTCTCACATAGACCTACCACGACAGCAAACCAAACACATAATCACACAAAAACATACTCGGAGGCTCTAAATAAAGATCTGCCTAAGCAGCAGAGACCTCCAAATCAGACACCCAAGCAACCGCTACCCCAAAACAAAACACGTGCAACACATATCTCACAAAGCCAGTGTGCCGAACAGTCACAGCCCTTAAGGCTAAACAACACACCTGATACACTTGTAATAGGTGACTATCGTCAGGCACACTGGCGTCCCACTCACCAGGCTGAACAAGGAGAAGGTCACGGTGAGCAGCCTGTCTGGCGCTAGGATCCGCCACATAACACAAGCACTCAGGTCACTCCAAGGCAAGTACAAATATGACTCAGTCATTGTCCATGCTGGTGTGAATGACCTGAGACGTACCTCCCTGGACTACATGAAAAGAGACATAGAGGAGCTCTCTGAGCATGTAGCCCAGGCTGGTATGACCCTGACCTTGAGTAGCATCTTACCCTCACCAAGAATGATGCCACAATATGAAGACAAGATGATCAATTTCAACAATTGGCTTAAGTATTGGTGTCATTCAAAGGGGATCCAATGCCTGTCAGCTTGGGATGATATGCATGACAAGCCACGATGCTTTGCTAGGGACGGCTTGCACCTGTCACCCCTGGGCTTTCGGATATTGGCAAAGGCTCTTGCTACCCCATAGTGCCTTTTTAGGCAAGGCTCAAAAGACAAACCCACCTCCATAGGTATCACAAGGGATAAGAAACTAAGAGTAATGCTACTCAACGCCAGAAGTCTAAACCTCAAGATGCACGCACTCGAAACTCTCCTTAGCATGGAGAACATAGATATCTGTGCAGTAACAGAAACCTGGTTCAGGACTCCCGAGAGCACCCCAGCACTACCAGGTTATACCTCATACCATGCTTTTCGGCCCCAAAACTTGGACCAAACCACAAAAGGAGGGGGAGTATCGATATTCAACAAAGATACCCACACCTCCAGGTTGGTGGCAAAGCACGAAGCATCAGAGACTATCCATGTGCAACTAACAGTGGGTAAAACTGCCTTCCAGTTTATAGCCTGCTACAGACCACCCTCCCAAACCCAGGAACCCCACTCGGCCTTCCTGAGAACACTGGCAAATATGAATGTCTCTCCGAACACCATTATATTGGGCGACTTCAACTACCCAAACATAGATTGGGAGCATTACTCTAGCTCCAACACCCTTGCCCAAAGGTTCCTAGAATTCATAAACTCAAATGCTATGGAACAACTTGTTACCACTCCCACAAGAGGGGAAAACATACTGGACCTGATCATCACCAACATGGGGACTCTATGCTCCAGACCAGAAGTGTATCCCTCACTGGTAAGATCAGACCATAAACTGATCTCACTGGATATTCACATCCCGACCCCACCCCTGCCCAGAAAACCACAGTGAAAAACTTCTCTAAAGCAAATTTCACACTCCTCAAAACCGAGGTGGAATCCTTCAAAGCCCCCGGGCCTGTGGAAAATACGGCCCAGACTGCAGAATCCTTTATAAATGCATTCTATGAACACCTTCAGGAATGCATGGATCATGCAATCCCAAATAAAACCAAGACCCAATCCTCCAAAGGCAGACGACCTGTCTGGTGGACCCCAGCCATAAACAAACTATACAATAGAAGGAGGAAGCTACTACATGATGGAGCAAAATCCCAAAAAGGGAAGGCATCTCTGATCAGTATTAGCAAAAAACTAAGGGCACTCATAAAATCGTCAAAGGCCAGCTTCGAGAGAAAAATTGCACAGGACACTAAGGATAATCACAAGGCTTTCTTTAGTTATGTTAGGAACCTGGGTGGGAATTCCCAGATATGCTCAGAATTAGTCCAAAATGACAAAAAATACACCGAACCCACAGACACTGCCAACATCCTAGCTGACAGGTTCAGCGCAAACTCCCCACCAAAGGGCAAATATCTATCCCAGCAGAGTGCTGCCCCTGACATCTCAGATGCTCAGGTGGGAGCCGCCCTCTCCAAAGCAAAAAACACAGCATCAATGGGACCAGACGGTGTCCCAGGCTGCGTCCTACATGAACTCCAAGAAGAGCTAAACCCAAACATAAAACTACTGTTCAATCTCAGCCTTACTACAGGATATGTACCCAAAGAGTGGCGTACAGCAACAGTGGTCCCTCTCCACAAAGGTGGTGCCTCAACAGACCCTGGAAACTATCGCCCCATAAGCCTGACTAGCTTGGTCTGCAAAGCTATGGAAAGGATCATCATGGACCTCATAAATAAAGATATTGGGGACCTACAGACACTGGATCCTACCCAGTTTGGCTTTGTTAAGGGCAGATCCTGCCTCTTAAACCTGGTTGACTTCTTTGAAACAGTCACCAAGGCCATTGACGAAGGGAAGGTGGTCCACACAGCCTATCTGGACCTCGCATAAGCCTTCGATACAATACCCCACTCGGGCATTATAGATAAGCTCACCAGCTTAAATATAAACCCCTATGTCACTAGATGGGTTACAAACTGGCTCAAGGACAGAACCCACATGGAAAGAACTGCTGGAGCCATGTCAGACTCCAAACCAGTTACAAGTGGCGTCCCACAAGGCTCAGTCCTGGGACCTCTCTTGTTTGGTATATATTTCTCGGAGGTACAGGCCAACACGGAAGGACTGTGGCTGACCAAGTTCGCAGATGACTGCAAACTGGGCGCCATAATCGACTCTCCAGCCGACACAAGCATCCTCCAAAAGGGCCTCATAGAAACAGACAACTGGTGCCAGAGCCATGGCCTCAAGCTAAACGCCAAAAAGTGTATAGTCATCCTCTTTGGCAAAAACAAAGTGCCCACAAATTACCACATAGGTGGTAATCCATTAAGTACAGAAGTAGTAATTAGGGACCTGGGGACCCAAGTTGATAGCAATCTCTCATTTGACAACCACGTGGCCAAAGTGGTTAGAAAAACATTTTATATAGCCCACCTAATCATGAAGGGATTCACATCTAGATTAGAGGAGGTCATCGTGCCTCTTTACTCATCCCTCATCAGGCCCATAATAGAGTACAATGCCCCTTTTGGGATGTACATTACCAAACACCTGCAGCAACTGGAAAGACCCCAAAAGTACCTCACCAAGAGGATCAAAGGGCTCAAACAGATGCCATATGCTGCCCGGTTAAAGAAACTCCAGCTCTACTCAGTGGCATACCGCCTGCTCAGAGGTGACCTGTGCCTGACATATAAGGCCATGTCCAACCCGGAATTAAGGGACATGCTGCACCTCAAAAAATCCAAATCCCATCAAGCTACACGCTCGAGATACTTGAACCTCAGCACTGAAATAAATAGGACATGCTGGAGGGACAGATTCATAACCCAGAGGCTCCCTTCACTATGGAATAAAATCCCAGTCCAGGTTAGGCAGAGTCCCTCATTGATTCTCTTCAAGAGGAGTCTTGATGAGTGGATGGGAGATCGTAGGTTTACCCCGGGTATCACTTCTGTGTCACTGTTAGACAGAGGCACAGTATACTAACCTCGAAAAAGGGCATAGCAAAATTAATTTAAAATGGGTGGCGAAAGCCAAACATACTCTGGCTAGGCTTATAAATGCCCTAGGGCAGATAGCCTAGTATGAACCTATGAACATCGAAGTTTTAAAACTACGAATGTTCTAATATCGACCTGTTTTAATCAAACGCTAAAAATAGCGAAGCTGCAGAACACCAAATTTTTTCCTAGGGAAAGAATTCGGTTGGCCGGTTCTGTGGCTTCGCAATTTTCAGCGCTGTGGTGGAGATTTACGGGTCAGATTCAGGTAAGTGTGCGATTGTGTGGTTATTAGGATTAGGGCGCAGTTTAGGTGAGTTAGGGCGCAGGTTAGGTGAATTAGGTTTAGGGGCGGGTTAAGTGAGTTAGGGTTAGGTGAGTGTGTGATAGTGACAGACCTTAGGGTTAAGGTAAGTGTTTAGATAATAGTGTATGTATAGTTTAGTTGTAGGATTATAAGTGTATGTGCGTGTATTGATGTTTTTTAGGTGTGCTTGTGTTGTGTGTGTGTGTTTTGGAATAGCAAATTTTTTCCCAAGGAAAAAATTCACTGTTCTGAATGTTCGATATTATGTGGTTTAGATATTTTAGGTTAGATGAAATAGCGTTCGCTATTTTCATCTTTCGATATAAACGCCAGGAGGGCTTGCCCCCCTGCATAAAACACTTAATGACAATTTTCCTGTCTTAATTATTTTTTTTTTATCAGATTTGACATTTTTCAAACTTCGACCATATGGTGTTGACCATATGGTATTCGGAGTTTGAAACTTTTGTTCTGATAATATAGACCCCATAAATGTATTCAACAACGTCTCAAGACTCAAAGAAAGAACTGAGATGCGGGGACCACTGGATATGGCTGGAGTTGTTTATTTTGTTAGGTACCACTGAAGAACTTGTATGGAAACCTATCATGAGGGAGGAAAAAATGAAGCTGTCATAAGGCCAAAGCCTCTGAGATGTCAGTTACGTAACAAATTGCACTGGAAGAATAGACAATTTCTTTGCAGAAGAGACCGTTTTCCTATCATGAGGCAGATAGACCTGACACACAGTAATGTATAATCTGTATCAAATGAATGTAAGACCTTACACTGGGATTAAAATGCACTTTACAAGATTCAGTGTTACTCCATGGAAAATAAAAAGCTCAAGAGTCTTTCATTTGTTCTCCAGAATGCAGACTCAAAGAATCTGCCATCTGGAAATGGGAATGCTCTTGGCTACCAAAAGGATTAGGTGAACTGCATCAAAATGGTGAACACACAAGGGGAAGTGTTCAAAACAAAATAAAGTATTCTGAACTGATAATGACTGGCTCAGACCTGGAAGTAGATAAACACTGCGTGACCCGATGGGAAAAGTACATTCAATCTGAATTTGACAAAAGGACAGACTGCACTGTGACCATTCAAAAGTTTTCTTTTGGAATATACAAATTTAGATCACAGAGATCTATAATGGGCCACAGGTTCTCCATTTCCTTTAGCACTAAAGAGTCTGGAAGCTTTTCTAGTTTGGTGGACCTATTGGTTTGTTCTGAGGTGGTTAAGACCTCTTTGCCACTTATTTCTAACAGGTTGGACATCCATCAATGGCAGCAGCAGGATCTCTAAAGAAGATTGCAATGATATGGCATAACCTGTGGATATTAACTTTCTAATCATCCTGTCAAATGTCTTTCAGACGGAAGACCAACTGACCCTCCACTGTCTACACAGAGATGTTTAAAGTCTGAAGCTACCGCTGTATATCTTGGGGCTGAACCATGGTCACCTGGTAAACAAGTTACTGGCCTTTGTATTTACGATCTTGCTGGAAGCCAGACTGAGGGGACTCTCTTTTTAGACATGTCCCGATGCTGTTGTGCGATGCATCTAAACTCCATTTGGTGCTTGTTCCTTGCATCCTATTACAAAGTGGAGGGTAAGAATTTTCACCCACAGTGCTAAAAGCCTTGCTTTAACCTACCCTTCTTTTCAACTGCTGATCTACTTGATGAAATGAAAGTAAGTGAAACTGGAATATTAAACAGTCACGTTAGCATCCCTGGCAAAGTCTAAGTCACAGTCAGGAGTGCTGGGTAAAGCTATGCAAGACCCTTGCTGCTTTAGCAGCACCTTCTGTTACACTAAGTTAAGAAAAAGTTAAGGCTACTCATCTTTGTAGAGTTACTGGCCTGGGTCTTCAACTTATCTCCTGGTGGTTCACTCAGCAACTTCTCTAACCCACGATGCACTGCATCAAGCACAATACTTTTGAAAATGTGTATAAGCCACTTCAATACGCATGTGGACAGTATGGGCAAAGAAACAATTTGCATTTCTCAAACATTCATTCTCATAGGCTCCAAGTATGGTAGACGAACAGTTATGCTCCAAGAAGTAGAAGACTTTTGTACAATGCCCACAGAGATTAAAGTATTTGCCTTAGGATTCTTTGCTCATACTGAATTGCCCTGGGGAATGGAAAACGCAAAAACATTTTCATAGACGAAGTGACAGTATTCAGGTTCTCCTACATGATTCTTGTAGCATCCTATAAAATGTTCACTAAAGGGTGGAACCACAATAGGACTATAAGGCGAAATAAGGGGCCTTTGGCAAGCCTCTTTGGAGAGGCTAGAGGGTTGGAAGGCCAAACCACCCTTTTGCTGCATAATTTGTAAATACTCCACAAATTGGGGGTCTATTTGGCAAAGACGACAGATGGTCACTTCTTTAGCAATGTCCCCTGCTAAGACATTCAAAGCTGATTCTAAATGTTTTATTTTCATTGCGTCCTTTCACAAATTTTTATGATGTGCAGAATTATAAGGCTTTTTTTTAATGGAAGATAATAGAATATAAGAGCTGTGAGGAGCTGAGCGAAACACTATGGAGATTCCCGGGCAGGAATGCCTTTAAATTAGTTTAAACACTCCATAATACAGGGATTGTAGTGGAATAACCAGTGTCAGTGCTGGTTGAAGTAACCAGCATAAGTGTTATTACACAGTGAGGAGTCCCTGGGCCAGGCACTGGAAATAAAAATGGACCTCAGTGCCAGCACAGCATATGCCAGGACATGTGACACCAAAAAGACCAGCACCCAGACTTTGCCTGCACTTGAAACACTGCTAGTATGGCCAAAACCAGAAAAGACAGCAACAAAAGGATTTGCACCAAAGGGTACAGTGCCAGTAGCAATGTTTGAGCCATCAATGGAGGTAACTGTAGGAATGGTGTAGAATGAACTGGAACTGAAGATGGAAACAAAGCCACAGGACAATCATCACGACATTAAAATAGGGGTGGGTGGGCCAGAGTCTTTACACCCCAGCACAGTTCTGAAAAGATGTTCTGACATACCGACAAGAAAGATCAGGAAGAAACTTTTTTTTTTTTAAAGTAACATACCCCCCCTTATTTTGAAAAGTACTATTTACAGAACAATGTTCAAAAGAGAGGAACATGAAGGATGTTCAGAAAGTAACATGTAATAAGGCCAAAGGTTTATCAGATTCTCTGTCTTCAGTCTTTAGCTTTGGCACAATTTCTCTGAATTGCTTTTGGCATCAGATTTTGTTCTGATGTAGTTTTCACGGTGTAGTCCAGCTAAACTCAAAAAATAAGGCACAATTAATCACTTTTAATTTATCCAAAGTGATACAAACAGTGAATGTGCGAGTCAGTGATAAAATACCCTAAATGCAAACATACTTTCTATGCAAGGACCAAAATACTTGTAAGATAGCCCCAAATGCACAGAAAGCAAGACTAATGAAGAACCAGAGTTGCTACCATGCAATCACAGCAAGTCTGCAAAGGGGGTAAAGGTCTAGTACCCCCTTGTTTATACACCAAATCTATGTGGTGTTCTGTGATAAGCTGCAGAGACACTGAAAAGCAGAGGTGTAAGGCCTTTAAAGCATTTACTACTATCAACATCTCTGACACTGATGTTTTGCTGACCGGACTGCCCCATAAACCTTGTATTTTTACCCCTTTTGATAAACCACACATGCAAAGTATGCAGCATGAGGGAAGCTAAAGGGAGAAGGTTAGACCTGGGCTGTGAGATAACTGATACACCCAGCACAGTAACTTCATTCTGCAAATCAAAAAACTGCAATCTGAAAGGATGACAGGTGTTGGTACAAAGACCAGAGTGCTATGAAGTAGCACTGAATTCTTCCTTTTTTGAAGACTAGCAAAAGGAATCATAGTAATGGTGGAAGCCACAGAATCGCAAATCCTGATAAATTATCTGGCAGAAGCCAGAGACCAGTTGGAAAATATCAGGAAGATTTATTTGTACTGTTCTGTCTTGCCCAATAGAAGAAAAGCACTTTCTAGGAATGAATCTAGAAAACCTCACAAAACCACAAGTGTGCGGGAAGGGAACAGAATTTCTGAAACTCAGATGAAACCCAAAGCGGAGACGTTTTTTGACCCATGTTAGGGAATTCTGCAACTGGAAAAAAAGTGTCTGCAAATATACGACAATCATCTAAATGTAATCTGATAAACCTGGGGAGGATGGGGTAGGGATAGAAAGTCAAATAATCATAACATTTAGGACTGTCCTTGGTTCTGAAAGGCTCCCCTCTTCTTTCTTCACCTTTTTGAGCCTTCTTGCTCTTGCTACTGCTGCTTTTTAATTCTCCTATTTCGAACTTTGCCAACAATGGAAATGGATCCTATAAAGAAAAGGAAAGCTAAGTGCCATTAGAAAAGGAGGTTTGAAAATCAGAGTTACCCCTGGAAACAGTTTCCTGTTTCGTCACATCTTTTTAGGACCTCAACAGCAGAAGGGCAAACATATATTTGCCTAGGGAAATTCATGGCATCACTAACATCCTGATATTTTTGAGAATATAACCAAGTAAATCTTCTCATAACAGAATCAGTACTCTTGCACGATGGGCAACCACACTGTTAGATGGAAGGATATCTAACCCCTAAATGCCTTCAGAGGTGGACAGTTGGGCAAGCCCTCAGGGATGCTGTTCTGACTCCTAGGGGGGGTGGCTAGAATGCATTTATATCACGTTATCTAAAGATGAAAATAGCGAACTCTATTTCATCGAACCTAAAATATCTAAACCACATATCATCGAACATTCAGAACAGCGAATTTTTTCCCAAGGAAAAAATTTGCTATTCCAAAACACACACACACAACACAAGCACACCTAAAAAACATCAATACACACATATACACTTATAATCCTACAACTAACCCTACACTAAACGATACATACACTGTCTATCCACTTACCTTAACCCAAACCCTAACCCTAAGGTCAGTCACTATCGCACACTCACCTAACCCGCGCCCTAACCCTAATTCACTTAACCCGCCCCTAAACCTAATTCACCTAACCCCACCCCCTAACCCTACTCACCCTAACCCTAACTGATCCTAAACACACACACAATTGCACACTACCTGACCTGAACCCAATCTCTCCACAATTATTTGAAAAAGTAAAACACCACAGAACCAGAACCCTTTGGAAGGAAAGAATTTTTCTGCAGCTCAGCTTTATTTTTTAGCGATATTTTAAACGGTAATATTTTATTGATTTTAAAACTTTGATGTTCTGGAAATGGGTTTGCTGGTGAATGGCTTTCTGATGTTCTCAATAAACATAAGCTCTGTAAAGGCTGTCAGCCGAGGTGCCAGAGAAGTGCATTTTTGCTTAATGCTGCTAACTTATGTTTATTTTAATAAATGCGAAAATGAATTAGATATACTGGCCGGTTTGTTTTTCTTTGTGGTGGAATATTTTCATCTATTTGTCATTGTGGAATTATATAAGCCTGTATTTGCCTCCTCAATGAAATGCATGCCTCAGCTTGTCCTTACTGCTTCAGCTGTTACACTGCATATCAGTTTCATTGCCAGCCAAGCAACGTTTGATATTGTTTCCCCCCCTGTGATTCCAGTATACAGTGTAGGATTCGGTGAGACAACTGTTTCAGTGTGTCTAGCATCTTCTCCTTAAGGTCACACTGAAAATGGTTCATTTGCATCAGGTACTTCACAGCCTTGATGGCAAAAATGCATGATGCATATAGGCACTTCCCCATACGATCCATGGCCTGAATATTCTTATTTGGGGAATGCAATGAAGGACTTTCTTCTCAGGGCTTTCTCATGGTGGTGGCTGCTACCTCAGAATCTACAGAGAGTAGCGCTCCTGTCCTTGGAAGGCTGAAGGCTCTTGTTAGTTCACTGTGGATAGGTTCAGCAATGTCCAGATCTCACCAAGTCCTAAACATAACCTGGTCAATCACATGGCCAGCAGGTAGGTAGGGTGGACTGAAAAGCCTCTTGCAGAATTTCTTCTGTACAGGAGGAGGGATCAATGGGCCAGGATGCACTGTCACGTAAGCTCAAGGATTTCTCCATATTTTATTCCAGGAACTGAGGAGAAGCCTTCGCCTCTTCAAAATCCATGTCTGCAGTGGGGAACTCTTATTTATTTTACATTTGTTTACCAGGATAGTCCGACTGGAAACAAGTCCTTTTTCAGGGGAGGCCCAGAGAGAAAAGCTCCACATGAAGGACAGATTATTTGACAATAACAGTCCTTATGAACAGCATTACAGTAAAGAGTTTTTATGTACATTACATATAACAATACACATACAACACTAAATATATATGTACATTAAATTACAAGAAGGCAATTATCGGACTACAGAAATATTTGAAGAGTTTAAGTACTTGTCTGTACATCTTTCCATACTTCTGAAAAGAGGAGTCTTCCCCAGATGGTCTGGCTCTGCAAAAGTTTTGCAGTGCTATGTCCTGTTGAGGTAAAGATGATAGGCCCAAGGAGCTGAAGAGGAGGATACTTTTTTCCAATTCTATCAACTACCACTTGCCTATAAAAATACCCAAAGCCTCAAATGTCAGAGACAGGTTTGTCAGTATAAAGGCTACTGGTCTCACCATAGATGTCAACATCCAATAAGCTGGCGGCGAGTCGGGACCAAAGTTAAGGCTCAACACTGATCCTAACATTGAAGATTGTAGTCTGCACCAAAGATCGTATTGTTGACAAGGTCAAGACCTCTAAGAGCACATTATGGATTAATGGATTACTACTGTCACTGTTGGTAGCCCAACGTCTTTGTGACTAATAGATCTAATCACCCAAGGTGCTGGTGAAAAGGCCATCTCCCCCAAAGAAAGGAGTGGGTGCCAGTGAGTGAAGGACATGGAAGGCACAGAGAAAACATTGGTCTCTGAAGCTCCCAATACCAAGACAAGGCCTGTAAAAACAGCAAAACAGGTGACTAATTGCCCTTCTCTAGCCACTCTAGAAACACAGAGGAAAGATCAATGACATCACAGCCACCATTAATTACAATCTATACTAATGACAAAAGTATTCCATAGCTCAGAACCCAACACAAGTGAAATCCAGAACAAACTACAGAAGGATTTCAACATCTGTCCGTGTTTTCATAGCAATAAACAATAACACACCTACAATACAGCCTCAGTTGTATTTTCCATATCCCCAACTTAACAGACAGCAGCATCTTGCATTTAACTAGTTTGCTGAACTAAAAATAGATTAAGTTTCACAATATAGGCACCTTGGAACTACTTTGTATTCTAACCTTTACTTTAAAAGATGTATGGAAATTCTAACCAGCAAAGTTAATACCCAGCTAACAACCTACTTGCCAGCCATCTCACACCACCAGCCAAATGGGGCCTAGCAACTAACATTTTTATTTCTCAAATATAATATGCTCTTTCTGTTGTAATACTAAATTCATGGAGAACATCCAACATAGTCAAAAAAACTAACATTTGAAAATATATTAATTTCCCCTGCATATACTGTACATCATTGCAAAAGGCAATCTGGCTTCCATATGCAGCTCAAGCTGCCCTTCTCTCTACCTTCACACAAGTATAGTGCATCCCTGGGGCACATACTTAACATTAAATCATCCTCCTCCTACAACCTCTTCTCTCAGACAGACAGTACTCACTTGCTTCACAGACCCTCACACTACCAACCTATTGTCAAAAAATCTTTACTGTAGTAGTTCCAGCAAATTGGAACCACATCCCTTAATCTGAGAAGGGAACAATGTATTCAAAAATTCAGATGAAACCTCCAAAAATATCTCTAACTAGAATAATGTGGCAGTTACTACAGATACAAAGGATAAAGTCTTAGTAGTCTGTAAACTCATCTGAATGGTTTACATATTTATAGGTAGAGTGCTCACCTGGCAATTGGCTTAGAGGACTAAGGAGTTGTTAAGCTGTTTTCTGTGGTCCAGTGGTGCAAGGTTTGATTCCATCAGCTTCCATTACCTAACTGTGACTGAGCAAATCACAACCAGCCAACCAGTGCCAGGTGGAGTCTGAAAAAGGTCCATGGAGATCAGTGCGCTACCCTGGAAAACAAACCCCAATCAATGTTGGGGACAACTATCTGCTCGCATCTCTGTTGTGGTTTTGAGGACTGAAAGCTGGCATAATGGCTAAGGTGTTTATCTCACAAACGCAAGGTACATGGTTTGATTCTCACCTTTGGAAGGGAAATTGGCTAGGCTTAAAATCGCCAGTAAGAGCAAGAGAGCCTAGTACTTACCTATGAACCTACCAGCATCCTGCATAACTGGATGCTAGTGTTGTATCAAACCACTTGGACAAAACTAAACCTGTTATAACTTATGTCAAACACTGCATGACAGTCCAATGTAGTTAATTTAATGCAATGAACTGAAATTTACATGCAGCTGCCTTGTGTCCAGGTTATAGCCGAAAGGGACCTTCAACCGGCCCATCTACCAGCTTATAAAATAAAGTTGGTGCATTCCATGACTGAACTAACTAATAACCAAAATGTTTCAGAATTAAATTTCACAAAGGATTAGGATGTGATCTTTGATATACAAGTATCAGCAACAGGGGGTTCCGATGCCTTCACTGCCATAATAAAGAAGTTATGTACTCCCCATAATGTTCCACTTTTGTTGTCCAGTATCTCACCTTCATTTTGCTGGTTGGGTTCGGAACAGAGCATCTGTTCTGACTCCATCCTATACTAACGCTCGAGAGCTCTTTACTGGCTCGAGGCTGCACTCTATCCCATTAAGCCTAGCGGCAGATACCCAGATCTTGTTTGATAAGCTAAACACTAGACTGACATGAGATTTGTGTAATTTAGAAAAAAAAAATTACACACAAATATATAGGACTATATACACATATGTACAACAAAAGGCACAAATTTTAAAGGGCTCCAGAACAAGACAGGGGAACAAGATATTGGGCCAAAAGACTCCTCCAAATAATCTAGGAAGGGGGAAGGAAGGAGGGATGCAAGAATGAAGGCAAGACACTGGACAACAAACATGGAACGTTATGGTGAGTACATAACTTCTTTATGTTATGTTGTCCCATCTAACCTTCATTTTGCTGGTTGGGACAGCGTCCCCAGCACTTACTTTCTTGTGTGGTTCAAGGGAATAAACTCTTCAGAAAAGTGGAACCAAAGGAAGCCCTGTTCCGGGAAGCCACATCTACTTTGTAATGAGTAATAAAGGTATGAGGGTTAACCCATGTGGCTGCAGCACAAATTGAATCCAAAGGTAGTCTGGCTTGAAAAGCAGTTGAGGTAGACACAGCTCTAGTAGTATGTCCTCAAATTTTACTTGGAGGATGTTTATGTCGAGAGCTATCAGCATAAGTGATTGTGTTTGTAAGCCATTTAGACAATGTAACCTTAGAAACTGGGTCTCCTTTTCTGTTTTCCGCAAAGGATACAATAGCTGGTCAGATTTCCTGAAATCCTTTGTTCTATGCAGATAAAAACCTAACTGTCCATGTACGTCCAGCTGATGGAGTTTATATTCTGCCTTGTTGCCATAATTTGGGAAAAATACTGGTAGCTCAATAGATTGATTTAGATTGGCCTCAGAACAAACCTTAGGTAAAAAGGAGGGATTTGTTCTGAGGGAGACTCTTTGTGGAAGACCAAGTAAGGAGGATGAGTAGACAGAACTTGTAATTCAGAAACTCTTCTAGCTGAAATGATGGATACTAGAAAAAGAGTCTTCAAAGATAAGAACTTTAGGGGGCAACAAGAAGCTGGCTCAAAGGGAGGCAATATCAAGGACGCTACTACCAAATTTAGACCTCACGGTGATGGAAGTTCTTTGATAGGGGGCCTTAGGAGGAATGCGACCCTCAAAAAAGTTTTATACAATCTGAGACATAATATTTGAACCCTTGATGCTTATGTGAAAGTTAGAAATAGAAGCCAGCTAAACCCGAACAGTAGCGGCTGCCACTCGTTGATTAAAAATTTCCATCAGGAATTCCAGGATGGATGAAATGGGAGCTGTAAGAGGATCCAATTGGTTTTTGTTCGCCCAAAAAGAAACTCTTCTACTTACTCGCATAAAGTTTTCTTGCAGAGCTTTTGTGTGCAGACACTAAAAATACGTCTCACTGCTGGGGATAATTCTGGAAGCCTGGCCAAGACTGGAAGTGGAGAAACCAAGCTATGAGCTGCAGAGGTTGGATGGAGGGATGGAGAGACCCAGACTGATGAGTCAAGAGATCCGTCACTGGGTCCAGGATTCAAGGATCCTCCTGTAGATAAGGCCATAGGAAGGGGAACCATATCTGACAAGGCCAGTAAGGAGCAATGACTATCTTGCAACAACAATTTTGCTTTCTGGATTACCTTGAGTACAAGGGGAAAAGGTGGAACAGCATAAAGAAGTCCCAGGGGCCAGTCGTGGACAGGTGCATCCCTGGGCGACTCCCCCAGTGGGGGGATTAGGGCAAAAAAGCTGCTACATTTGGCATTGGATGTGGCAAAAATGTCGCAGCATGGCTAGCCCCATTTGCGAAAAATTTTGTTTTCAACTTCCTGTTTCAGAGACCACTTGTGGCATTAAGGTTGCCCTGCTCAGCTTGCCCACTATCACGTTGGATTTCCCCGGAATATGCATCGCAGTGAGAAAGCGTTAAGAGACTGCCCATTGCCAAACTCTCTGGGCCTCTCGAGATAAGGGGTAGGATCTGGTTACACCTTGTTTGCTGATGTACCATACAACAGACATGTTGTTTGATTGAATTGCAATTGTCCCTGAAGGAAGAGAATTTTTGGAATGCCTGCAACGCCATAAGCACCGCTCTCATCTCCAGGACATTGATGTGCAGATGGTATTTGTGATCCTGCCAAGTCCCTTGGACAGTCTGTCCCAGATAATCCCCCCCACCTTATCTGGGAAGCGTCCATGGTCACAGTTGCTACTGGCTGGGGAAAACAAATGGTCTGCCTAATGTCACCTGTGTAGACTGGATCCACTAATGAAGATCCTTTTTGCATGTGTTGGTTATTAAAATTTTGTGCGACATGGGCAACTCCTGCATGGACTATTGAGTGAAGAGAAGGCATTGTAGTATTCTCATGTGTAGATGGGCCAAGGGAACCAAGGTAATTGCTGCAGCCAATGAACCCAGATCCTTGAGCACAAACCTGACCTGCACTTTCTTTTTCCTCAAGAGGACTGATACCTGCCGGCATAATGTTAGGGCTCTTTCTGCAGGCAGTTTTGCTACCATGCTTTTTGAATTTAAATCGGCTCCTATAAAGGCAATACGTAGAGAAAAGGCAACAAGGCAGATTTTTCGAAATTGACTAATGCCAAACTCTGAGCAGAGATGAATTGTAGTGTCCCTTGCCCTGATTAGTAGATGCTCAGTGGTGGCAGTCAGGAGCCAGTTGTCTAAGTATGGAAACACCTTGAATCCTAGATGCCTCAGGTGAGCTGTGGTGAGACCAAACGTCAGTAAGCATCCTGGAGATCTATCGAGCACACCCAATTGTCCTTTCCAAAAAGGAGAGTATGGACTACAGTGTTACCATCCAAAATTTCTCCTTTACTGACTTTAGTGTGCTGAGGACCAATATTGGTCTAAAGTCCCATATCTTCTTTGGTACTAAAAATAATAGAGTAAATTCCGGATCCTGATTGGTCTGCGGGGACTTTTTGGATGGCCCTTTTTCTTAGCAACCTCTGTATTTCTAGGGTTGCTTGATCCCTTTTGTCTGGGATGGATTTTTGTGGATTGGGTGGATGAGACAAGAGAATGATGTATATCCCCTGGATATGATCAACTGCACCCATCTGTCTTTGGTGATGTCTTGCCAGGCTTCAGTGTACAGTGATAGTCTCCTCCGACTGCCTCCAGAGGTGGACAGGCGGGCCTCCTTTCAGGAGCGCTGGAAGGGCCTACCAGAAAATGTATCTTTGTTGGCCTGGCTCTGCAGTCCCCCTCTGCCGTGAGGATGGTGTTTTCCATTATTTCCCCCTCTGCCCCTAGGGGAAAATTTGTGACGTGCGTCAGACAAAGCTCCTTGTGATTTGCAGAACCACATCTTTCCGCTCTTCTGACCTTTGGGGTAAGGTCTAGTAGGGGTGGAAAAATGCACGCCCACCGCAGATAGAGTTTTGCCGTCCTGTTCACACCTAGAGTTTCTTTAATGTTTGGCCCGAACAAGGACAAGCCATCAAAAGGGACGGTTGTAAAGGAAGACTTGCAGGGTTCACCAAAGTCACAAAGCCGCATCCAGGAATGTCTCCTCAGAGCAATTCCTGTTCCACCTGCCCTATTCGCACCATCAGCCGCATATGAAAATCAGGTACATGGAGGAGTTTGCTATGGAGGTTAAGGTTGCAAGTTGAGTCATTACCGTCTCCGGGAGTGCCTCAGCTGTATCACCTTGGAGGGCTTCTCCTAGCTCCTTGAGGAGATCCCTCTGAAGTCTCGTGAAATGAGAAAGATAATTCAGTGACCTCAGAGTAAACGCTGCTGAGGAAAACATACGCTTTCCATATCTGTCCATTGTTCGAGATTCTTTATTTGGCGGATGCACAGACAAAGAAGTTTCAGCTAATTCCTTCTTGGTGGCCGCTGCCACCACCATAGCATCTACTGGAACACCTTGTGTAAGAAACTGCTTGTCCTCAGGGGCAGTGATAAACTTATTATGCCTCCACAGGACAGGGTCCACTGTCTCTGGAGAGCCCCACGCCTTTCGACTGACTACCCCCACTAGTTTTTCAAAAGGCAGACACACCCAAGAGGTGGAGAGTCGAGAGCCGAATGCTTTAAGATAAACAGACAACCTCAGAAGGGGATAGGGACTTCCATTCACCCCGCTGCTTAAGGATCTCCAGGATGTCTGAAATTGAGACATCCTCAGAAGGTGAACATGGGGAAGTTTGTATCAGACGTGACTCGGGGGAAATCTATATGCTTCCTCTTGCATGTACGCTTCAGAGATATCTCCTCAGAGGGATGCTCTGGGGAGGTCTCGGAAGAAGGGGTCTCCCCCAAGGGGGTAACCTGAAGCATAGGCTCATTGCATCTGGGCTGGAGAGGTGGAGTGGAGGTTGACACTGGCCCCTTCGGGGGAAGAGTGTCTGGAGCAGAGGGTGGAGCAGACTCGGGGGGGGGGGGAGCAAGCTCATCACCTCGAAGGCACCTAGATCGTGGCTCGAGCTAGTCTCCAGTTCCAAAGATCCTGCAGATCTCCCCTGCGCCACAGATGAGGGCTCTGAGGCCAATGGTGCCGAACTTACCTGCGCAGAAGCTCCAAGTGGGAGAGCCGGGTCCGACAAGGGTCCCTGTCGACCCACCCCCCGAAACCATCGGGCGAGTGTCAGCTCCCAGATCCTTTAATGGAAGTGATCGGAGCAGTAGTAGTTACTGAAACTCCAGATGTGGGTTTTGGAACCGATAGTTCCACCACTACGACCTCCAGACGCTCTGGCTCCAAACTGGATTGAGTCGGAGGAGGAATAGCTGGTACAGAAGAAATGAGTTTCTTCTCCACATCCTTTTGGGCTGGGATGGACAGAATTTTTGCTAGGGCCAGTGTCTTAAATAACCTCCATACCACACACTTTACGTCATCATCTGATAGGCTCCTGGATGGTTTTGAGGAGCACACTGCGGACTTGTGGCTACCAGCGGCAGAATGCAGTAAAGGGGATTGAGGCACCGAGCATACAGGCTCCAAGGCCGGTGACCAATCCCTTTTCTTTCTCTTGGACAATTTCGAAGAAGCTAGTGGAACCGAAGATATGTCTTTTGCGGATCCAACAATCGTCAGATCCGACACAATAGTAAGTGAAGCCAATCGCTTTGCCAACTCAGAAGCCGGAGAAGACAGTGATTTCGAAGTCGAAGGCTGCTGAAGGGCTTGTTCAAAGGGTCCCTTAAGAAGATCTCTGTTAATAAGTTTGTTCTTGCACTCCTGCAGAACTCTTGCACTAAATCCATGACAAATAGAACAAGAGTCCTGCAGGTGCACTGCCCCTAATAAATAAACACAACTGGTATGTCCATCTGTGATGGACATCTGTGTACAGGAGTCACATTTTTTGAATGTATTCCTTTAGATATAATGCAGAAAAAAGAACAAATACAATAGTACACACAATAAGAATTTTTTTTTAAATAGGGAAGAAGGGGATTGAAGAGAGTTTATGACTGAAAAGGACAAACACCTCAACCCGAGAGACACCTCTAACTTAGACACTCTGAAACATACAACAGAGAGAAGCCCTCTAAGTGGGCTATAGGGAATGAAGCAGGACAAACCGCTCCCTGATCCTCTAACTTAAATGGAAAAGGGGAAGCACCAGAAACAATACAGGCCTAGTAGCAAATAAAACGAACAATGTCCACAAAGAACAAATCCCACAATACAAGAAACAGAGTAGATAGGTAGAGCAAACACTAAAGGACTTGTAACTGAATAACTTTTGGAAGAAAAAATTTTGAAAAACCAATCCAACAACAAATTTTACTCAGCCTGAGTCAGCAGAAAGGGATCCCGAAAGCTTCAAGCGGCAAACTAGATCTGGGTATCTGCCACTAGGCTTCATGGGATAGAGGGTGCAGCCTCAAGCCAGTAAAGAACTCTCGAGCTTTAGTATAAGGCTGAGTCGGAACCGATGCTCAGTTCCGAACCCAACCAGCAAAATGAAGGCGAGATGGGACAACATAACATCTAACATTTTGCATTATACTCAGACTTCCACTGGGGCACTGCTCATTTATTTTATTTATTTTTTTATTTATTACAGTTTGTGATGACCGGGATAGTCCATTGGGCCTGGAGGCCCAGGGAGAAAAGCTCCACAGAATTAGTCAATTATATAAAATTTATACAAAGTTATAAGGTAGTAAAACAGTGGAGACATCATAAAGGATAATATGCAGTTATTTAAAGGAAAAAAACAACATTCTTACTTCTAGGTGATGAATTAACAAAAAGCTGAGGCTCATATAGTCAAAACATTATTTACAGAGTGTAGGTAACTGTACAGTTAGTTATAGAAAAGACAAGACATTTCCAATTCTAAGTAGTGATTTACAAAAAATGAGATTTATGTAGTCCGTTATTTACAGGTATAAAAACTCCAGATGAAAAACATGAACATTATGTACAGATAAACATGCTTTTTTTTTCTTGAGATAGAATTATGAGGAGAGGACAGAAAGGAGAGGTGGGAAAGGTAAAAGATGATTTATGAAAGGAGTGGATATAGGGGAGTTTATGTGGTATGGGGTAGAGGTTTATAGTACAAGGGAGATGGTATTGAGATTATGTGGTAGGGGTACAGGAACAATCCCACTTTTAAAGAGGTGTGATTGAAGAAGAGTTTTGAAGTTAGAGTGGCTCTGAATATTTCGAATATTCTACTCAGTAAACAAAAATACATTAATGGCTTAGAATACTTCTTTCCTGTATTGTCATTATATCAAAAATAAAAACTGCAAATATTTCACAAAAAATATTTTTCAGCTGCAAAGTGCCATGGCTAAAGTACCATTCTTTGGAGCAGCTAAAAGTGGTACGATTAAATTCTGAGCTGAACTACACTGAAATTGCCAAGACAGAACAGGAGTTTTAGGTATGCTTTGTAGATGAACACACTGAACTGTTGTAGTCTGAAAATCTCTAATATCAAAGGGGGCTAAAATATGCACACCTTTTATGCGATGCAGTTACCTTTAACGGCTAATTTACTATTTCAAAACTTTTGCTCATAATAGGACGTGTTGTCTCAGTAACAGCAATAAACACTAGATAAAGTCTCAACTGTAAAGAACAAAGGGAGGAAAGGATAGCTGGGTAAAATCTTACCATAACCACAGATGTCCTTCTCTTTCATGTTTCAGTATTCTAAGTGTGGGATTTCCTGCCCTCAGACGACCCGTACGTCAGCTTCTATACAAAAGCTTCAGCTTGGCTGCTGTAGTGTGCATGGGATGTCACACGTAGGGCCATAAACCAAGGGGCCTTAAATATGACGTCTACACGCACAATCCTCAGAACTTGAAGGCCAGCAGGCAGAGAATAAGGCCCAGCAGGAGGTGTGCCATTTGTTTACAGGTGTGTGACTTGGAGACCTACTGAAATGTAGGTAGTACAGGGAGCTATAAGACCTGGGGGGACTGGTAGGCAGGAAGGAATACTGCAACATGGAAAAGAAGGACTTCTATGGTTATGGTAAGATTTTATACAACTATTCTATGGCCTTCTATTCCTATGTTGCAGTATTCTAGGTGTGGGGGTATACCACAGCTTAAGAGGATGAGAGGGTGGTGGTGGTAGATGAAGAGAGTTTTACAAGACCCTGCAGAATTGCACTGGTGAATCCTGTCCTAGCTCTGGAAACGTGGTCCAATTTGTAACGCTTGGTGAAGATGTAGATAGTGGCCTAGGTGGCTGCTTCCAAAATGGATGCTGTGTCTAGGCCTTTCATGAAGGCCCTTGAGGTGGGCACAGCTCTAGAGGAATGGGCCTCGATTCCCCTTGGCGGTTCCTTTACATGGTGAGAGTAGCAGAAGCAAATAGCTTTCCTGATCCAGCATTGCAATGGTTTGCTTGGAGACTGCCTTACCCAGGGCTCTGGGGTGGAAGGCGACAGAGCTGGTTAGTCTTGCTGATGGCCTTGGTCTTTTCCAGGTAGAATCTATGTTGTCTGTGCACATCCAGGGAGTGCAGTATCCTCTCCCCTTCGTTGGCAGGTGAAGGAAAAAAGTGGGCAGATGAATGGATTGGTTAAGAGAGAGATCATTGACCACTTTAGGCATAAAGGAGGGGGTTGATTCACAAGAACATCCTGTCTTTGTGGAAGACGATGTTGGGGGGGGGGGGGGGACAGGCCATTACAGCCTGCAGTTCTGACACTCTTCTGGCTGAAGTGATAGCCACCAGGACGACAGTCTTCCCATGTACACATCTGTAAGGAGGGAAGCCCGGCAGGTTCAAAGAGATGTTGGGTTAATTTCTCTAAGATATAGTTAAGGTCTCAAGGCGGAGGGATAGGTTTTCTAGGTGGTCTCATGTGCAAGACCCCTTTAAGGAAGAGCTTTTACGTCAAGCCTGGCCAGCAAGGGGGGGTTCCAGAGGCAGGAAGGCTGATATGGCCGAGAGGTGTACTTTTACAGAAGAAGAAAGGTCACTTTTTATCAATTGACATAAGTAGTTTAGAATCAGGGGAACCTCGGTGGAGCTGGGGTCCCTTCCCTTTTGCAGACACCATTTTGCAAATCTTTCCCATTTAGCCAGGTAAAATTTTCCGGTGGTAGGTTTCTTTGCCTCCCCTAGGACTGAAAGCAAGTCATCTTAGTAGTGGTGTCTGAAAGGAATCAAAGGTTTATCACCCACAGAGTCAGAGAACATCTGTACCTGTGGGTGTAAGAGTTCCTTTGTCTTGTGACAGTAGGTCCAACTTGTAGGGTAACTTGAAGTGATTGCCCCTGGCTAGTTTGTGAAGTAGGGGGAAAGTACAGTTGTGTACACTTGCCATAAATGTAGATGTTAGAGTGTATTCACTGTTGCAGTCATTACATTTGGGTAATCTGCTGGCAGGTTGCCCTCAGTCAGCCTGAATTCCAAAGTCTTGGGTCCTGCATCGGTTGCTGTCTCCTCTTCCATGACGTCAGGTCGTCAGGGGTATAAAACATGCAGCAGACGCCATTTTCTTTAGTTTTTCTTGCCCCCAATGTCAGGTGTCCCCAAAAAGGTCGCAATATTATATGTACATCTATATACATGCATCAATATACCCGTGGTGGTGGTGCTGCGGTAGCGTTGTCGCCTCATAGTAAGACGCTGTCCGGTTCGATTCTCAGCTAGAGCGTCTTCTGCGTGGAGACATGTGTGAATGGGTGTACCTTAGTTGAAGGTTGTGCGTCAGGCCTGGCAAGCAGGTACGTAAAAATCAACTGCCAATCATTAACAGACCGGAGTTCCGCTGTGGCGACCCCTAACCGGGAAAAGCCGAAATACACAAACAATACATGCATCAATATAAACTTTACCGTCATCTATAAGCAAATACATCACATAGGTTGTAGAAAATAGAGAAGGAAGATAAACTGTAGAATGACAGTGGGATGGCGGGAGGGTAACCTGGACTGCAACAGTGAATACACTCGAACATCTACATTTATGGTAAGTGTACACAACTGTACTATGTTCTTCATGTTTCACGGTTGCAGTCATTACATTTGGGTAGAATCCAAAAGGTATGGTTGGGAGGCTGGAGCTAAACCGCATTAGGTGCGGCTATAAGGCCCTGCAGTACTGCAGTGGCAAAGCCTACCCTGGACTTAGAGTAGAGAGGCAAATGGTAATGCTTTGTAAAGGTGTGAAGAGAACTCTAAGTAGCAGCCTCTAGAATATCTTTGGTTGGTACTCCTCTGAGAAAGGCTGCTGAAGTAGCTGCAGCTCTGGTAGAATGAGACCTAATGCCCTTGGGCTCTGGCTTGCCATGGTTTAAGTAGCAGAAACGAATGCAGTGACCTATCCACTTTGAAATAGTCTGCTTTGAGACGGCCTTTCCTTGTGATCTTGCAGCATATGCCACTAGTAGTTGTTCTGACTTTCTGAAAACTTTTGTTCTTTCCAAGTAGAAACTAAGCTGTGTACGTCCAAAGAAAGCAGAATTCTCTCCCCCTTGTTCTGTGGATTTGGATAAAAAGTTGGCAGATTAATAGTTTGGTTAAGAGCCACACTGGACACCACCTTAGGTATAAATGTTGGGTTTGTCCTCTGAGAGACCCTTGTCTGGATAAAAAATGATAAAAGGTTCCACAGCCATGAGTGCCTGAAGCTCTGAAACTCGTCTTGCAGACGTTATTGCTAGGAGCAAAGCTGTTTCCCAGGATAAAAACTTTTTATCAGCAGTAGCAGCTGGCTCAAAAGGAGGCAGAGTGAGGTTTTCCAAGGCATAGTTGAGGTCCCATGCAGGCATTGGTGATCTCCTTGGAGGCCTTAAATTTTTTGGCTCCTCTGAGGTACTGTTTTAGTAAGTGATGAGAAAAGATTGGTGGCTCTGTATTGTAATGAGCTGAAATGGCAGAGGCATGAATTTTAATAGATGAAAAAGATAGACCTTTGTCCAGCATCTCAGTTAAGTATTGCAAAATCTTAGGAATATTTGGCAGAGCTGTATCAGTTCCTTGTGCCTGGTTCCAAGCACAGAATCTCTTCCATTTTCCAGCATAAGATTTTCTAGTACTAGGCCTTCTGGCCTCCAAAATGACATTCATCACAGCTTTACTGAGAGGTGCGTTTTATATGACTACATTATCCGCCATGCTGCCAGGTTTAAAGTCCTGAGCTGGCTGTGCAGAATCTGATTTTTTGTTGGGGCAGTAGATGAGGTATCTGAGGTAAGGTCCACGCTGGGCATTGCGACAAGCTTAGTACTTGATACCAGTACTAGCGGGGCCAGTCTGGGGCAATCAGCATCATCCGTGGCTTCTCCTGTCTAACCTTTAGGAATACCTTGGGGAGGAGAGGCAAAGGGGGAAATGCATATACTGATAGGGCGTCCACTTTCCATGCTTGTCTGTGATGAATCCTTGTGCAGAATCTTTTTAGTTGATAGATGTGAGGGGAGGAATATAGATCTATGTCAGGATATCCCCATTTCCTTGTTATCATTTTGAAGACTTGTGGATCTAGGTGCCACTCATGGGGATCTATGAGGTTTCTGCTTAGTTCGTCTAACAGAGTATTTTTCCTTCCTGGCAGGAACTGTGCCTGCAGATGTACTTGGTAAGTCAATGCTGTGTCCCACAAAGTCAAGGCTAGTCTGCAAAGGGGGTAAGAATGTGTGCCCCCCTGCTTATGTACCACATGACTGTGGTGTTGTCTGTCTTTATCAGTAGTTGTCCTGGATGAAGTAGGTCCTTGAAGGCTGTCAGGGCATTTTGAACTGCTAGCATCTCTTTTTGTTTGATATGTAGATGCATTTGGTTTGGGGTCCATGTGCCCTGAATGCATCTTCCTGCCATGTGGGCCCCCCAGGCATAAAATGATGCATCCGTTATGTTGGCCTGGCTGGGGTTAATGTGAATGGCTGTCCCTTGTTTTGGTGAGGCAGGCAGGGAATGAGAGTAATCATAGTTTCTAGGCTGTGGCAATGTTGAGTCCAAACACTTTTTAGGTACCATTGAAGTTTCCTCATATGCAGTCTTGCATATGGAATTAGTAGGATGCAGGATGCCATGAAGCCCAAAGCCTGCAGAAGTTTTCTTGCAGATAACTGGGCCTTTGTTACCAACATTTTGAAATAGGTAGTCAGTTGCCTTTGTTTGTCTGGCATGAGATACGCCATCTGGGCAGTTGTATTTGAGCTTGCACCCAGGAATATTATCTGTTGAGAGGGTACTAGTTTTGATTTCTTTTCGTTGACTGTGTACCCTAGGCATGTTAGAAGTCTTTTCACAAATGCCAGATGCTGTAGAAGAATGTCCTTGTTCTCTGCTTGAATTAAACAGTCGTCCAAGTAAGGATATATTTGTATTCCTCTTTGTCTGCAGAATGCAATTACTGGTGCCAGGCACTTTGTAAAGACCCTGGGCGCAGTAGATAAGCCAAAGGGCAGTGCAGAGAATTGGTAATGCATTGAGCCAGCCTTGAATTTGAGGTATCTTCTGCATATTTGTCTGATAGGGACATGCAGGTATGCCTCTTTTAGGTCTAAAGTCACCAGCCAAGCTTTCTTGCCCAGCATGGACAGAAGCTGCTGCAAAGTCAACATCTTGAATTTTGGTATATCCAGGAATATGTTCAAAATAGATAGGTCCAGTATTGGCCTCCAGGCCTTGTCCTTTCTGGGTATCAAGAACAGTCTTGAGCAGAATCCTTGTCCCTGCTCTTGCTCTGGTACTAGTTGAATGGCAATGTCCATCAGGGATAAGACTTGTTTTTGTGCCTCTGCCCATTGATTTCTTTTGGCAGATCTGGCCAGACGTTTGCCTTTGGCAGGGTATGGAACTTGTAGCCTTGTGACATGATATACAAGACCCACTAGTCCTGGGTTATAATGTGCCAATTTTGAGAAAAAAGTGCTAATTTTGCCCCTAATGGTGCTGCTAGGAGATAAGTGCATGGTGCAGGTAGGGGGAAGTCATTGGGACTGTTTCCTGAATGTTGTGATTTGTCTTGAGCGGAATGAACCTTGCGCCTGGGATCTGCCTCTAGGGCGTCTGGTTCTGCCCCTTTGAGGTCTGTCTGACACAGGAAAGGACCAATTCTTTGTTGGCCAGTGTCTACTAAACCTAGGTGGCTGTACTTGCAAAATATCTTTGACCGTTTGCATAGATTTAGCTTTGTCCTCCATTTTCTTTAACACCTCTTCCGCCTTAACACCAAAGTATCATGCTGTAAAGGTGCATCTAATAATTTAACTTTAACATGATCAGGCAGATTTTTTTCCTTTAATCAAGCATGCCTCCTAATAACAGAACCTGTAACTGTGGCCCTGCAGGAGGCCTCTAAAGAATCAAAACCACATTGCAAAGTATGCTTTCCAACTTGTTCAGCTGCATGCAAATAAATCTTGCATTTCCTTGTTTTCTGCACATTCAGAGTTTAACATTTTCTATTTAAGCAATGCCATGACATGTTGCTGATATTTGAGCATATGAAACTGACAGTTTAAGGCCCTTATAGCCAAGGTAGCAGACGTGTAAACCTTTTTTCCCCTAGAATCTCTGTCAGAGGGGGTAGGGTTTTTTTGCAGCAGAAGCCTTAACTCCTTTGGGACCATGAGAAATAGTTTCTGGGTCTGCAGCAGGGTTTTTAAAAAGGAATTTATGAGAGTCAGGAACCCTGTAATATCTGCCTGGCTTAACAGGAGCTCGAGGTAAGGAGTCTGGTGTAAGACTAGACTCTGAAAACACATCTAAAATGTCTAACACAGGTGGGATGGCTAGTGGCTTGTGTTGAGGTAGTAAAAGGAAATCCCTGAGCCTCTTTGTAGATTCTGAAAAATCTTGGCTCTCCCAGTGGAAATGCTCCCTCATGGTATGCAAGGTTTCCCCAAATGAATAGTCCTCAGGAGGAGAAGCTGAAAGTATAGATTCTTCAGCATCAGAATCCTCATAACAGGGAAGAGAATATTCCTAATCAGAAGAGGAATCAGAAGAAATGGAAACCTGATCTGAAGATTCATAGTCAGTCTCTTGCCTAGGCCTCTTATCAGGAGGGGGATGGGAACCCCCTGATCAAGGTAATCAAGTCTTCGGCCATTTTGAGCTTATGTTTTTTGGGCATAGAGGCCTGACCACGTGGCTCGAGTTTATTTCTTTGCTTTGGAAGGTGCTTTAGTCTTTGCCTTTGAAGATGAAGTTGGTTTGATGTAAAGATGTTTAGGTCTGAAAACACCCTCAGAAGCCAGTGCCTGTTCAGCGGCTCAGGACCCATCTGAAGGGATAATATCCGAGGCACCAATACCTTGAGTTTCCAGCGGCATGGCAGACTCCACATGGGAGTCAGTAGCAGCCTGCGACTCTAAAGTAGCGGGCATCAGTGGCTGCGAAAGCACCTCACTGAGGACCGGCGACTGGCTTAGGAGAAGCTTAGTCGGTTTTGGGCCTTGGTTGTCTATCTCTTTCCTTTTCTTTGCGTTTTTTGTGAACTCCGGTAGTCAGATGGCTATCCGACGACATTTCTGGATAATTAAACCGCCATCCAAAATAGTTTAAAGCAAAATCATACAGACGCTTAATAGTGCGTTGGTTAAATCTAGCACAAAACCGACAACCAGAAACGTTGTGATCAGGGCCTAGGCAAGGAATGTAGTAAGAATTTGGCTTTTCAGGACGACTTTCTGAATCAGTGGGAATGGTGGGAAGGCATAAAGGAACTTCCCCTCCCAAGAGATGCTGAAAGCGTCCACACTCCATTCTAGAGGGGAGTGGGTTTTTGA
Source organism: Protopterus annectens (assembly GCF_019279795.1). Classification (NCBI taxonomy): domain Eukaryota; kingdom Metazoa; phylum Chordata; order Ceratodontiformes; family Protopteridae; genus Protopterus; species Protopterus annectens. The sequence continues at coordinate 1,098,851,074 of NC_056739.1, read as the reverse complement.
GCAGACGTTCTAAGTTTTGCCTGTTCTGGGGGGAGGCCAACAGGTCAATTTGTGGAGCACCTCACCGGTGGACTATGTCTAAGAAGACCTCCCTGTTCAGTATCCATTCGTGTTGAGGCAAGGAGGGCCTGCTCAAGAGATTTGCTTGGTGGTTGTCCTGTGAGGAGATGTAGACTGCCTTCAGAACTAAGTTGAGCCGGGAGGCTAGGTGCCTTATCAGCAGGAATAGACTGCACAGCTGATAGGCCTTTGTTGCCCCCTGCTTGTTGAGGTACCAACATCACCATGTTGTCAGTGACGATCTAGAGCACCCCTGGAACCAGAAGGGGGAGGGGGTGAAGGTCTGCAGAGCTAAGAAAACTGCTGTCATTTCCCTGATATTGATGTGTTTGGCCTGAAGAGAGGGATGCCATTTTTTCTGAATCATGTAAGAGGCCAGAGTTGCTCCCCAACCTGAATCTGCGACATCTGTATGCAAACATGGGTTGGGGTGGGGGGGATGTAGTGGGGAGCCCTGGGTTCAATTTCACTTGCCGGGTCCACCAGTTGATTTCTGTGGGGATGGCCTTTTCTAGGGGCTGTAGGTGCTGGGACCAGGTGTTCTTCAGGAACCACTGCAGCTTGCGCATATGCATTCTTGCCAGAGGTAGCATGCGGATGGTTGCTGCTATTAAACCCAGGAGATGAAGAAAATGCCTTGCCGTCACCTTTCAGGATAGTAGAGCTCCCTGAAACTGGGCAGTTAAAGACAGAACCTTGTCCTGAGGTAGAAAGGCCTTCAATGTGTCTGTTCTGATTGTGCAGCTGAGGAAAATCTTGTCCTGGCTTGGGATCAGAGAGGATTTGGGAAGGTTGATGGTGAATCCTAGGTTCTGCAGAAAGGACATGGTGAAATGTAGATGCTTTAATAGAGCATCCCTGGACTCTGCCAGAATCAGGATGTCAACCAGATAAGGGTAAATTTGTATCTCTTGAATTCTGCAGAAGGCAATGGCTGGGCTAGGCACTTTGTAAAGACCCTGGGGGCCGTGGATAAACCGAAGAGCAAGGCAGTAAATTGGAAATTAGAGGAAAGGTCAGAGAAATGCAGGAATTGTCTGTGGGAACTCCTGATGGGAATGTTCAGGTAGGATTCCTTTAGGTCTAGGATGACCATGAAGGCCTTGGCTGGAATGAGAGGCAGCAGGGTGGGGAGAGAGCATTTTGAAGAAGGGTACCTGAAGATGTAGGTTTAGAAAGGACAGATCTAAGATGGGTATCCAGGGGCCATCTTTTTTGGGGACCAGGAAGATATGGGAGCAAAACCCTTTTCCTTATTGTCCTGGAGGAACAGGCTCTATGGTGCCTAGCTGTAGAAGATCTGCCAGAACTTGTGGCATGAGATGGACCTGGTTTTGGGGAGGGAAGGGATGCCTCGTCTGGGTGGCTTCTCTTTCCAGGATAGGAAGTACCCTTTTTGGATAATGTTTAAGACCAGTGGTCTGAAGTGATGGATTGCCAAAGGGGAAGACTGTGGGAAAGGTGGGCTGAGAGGGGGAGGTGGGCAAAGCAGTCACGCATTACTGGGGCCTCCTCTGTCCCGAAAGGGCTGTCTGGGTTGCTGTGGTGGAACAGAGGATCTGGAGTTAGTAGGTCTTCTGGCCCCTCAACTGGACCTGGAAGAGAAGGGCTGTGGAGTATGTTTACAAAGGTGGCTTTAGCTGGGTAGTTCCTATAATACTTGGGTATAGGCGACACCAGCAGGTGCTTAATGTCCTGGAGTTCTTTGCTTTTTTCTTGTAGATTTTTTAAAAAGGTCAGCGGATTGTTTTCTGAACAGCACATTGTGGTCCAGAGGGGCATCCAGGATTTTAGCCTTGAAGTCCTTAGGGAGGTTCTGGAGTCTAAGTCATGAGTACCTCCTGAGGGCTGGAGCAGATGCTGCAGACCTGGCGGATGCTTCTGCAGCATCATAGCTGCACCTTATGGAGTGCCTGGCTACCTGTTGGGCCAAGGAAAGTTTGGATGAGATGTCCATCTTGCTTGGACCGTCAGGCAAGGAAGCCAGCATGGAGGAGGCTTGAGATACCGTCTAATGCATACTTGGTCATGTGGGTCTGATAATTTATGGCTCTGAAAGGCAAAGAAGGGTACACCTTCTTCCTCATCCTATCCATGTACTTACTGTCTTTGTCAGGGGGTAGTAGGGAGGCAGAGGGCAGCAGTCTAGATTACTTATCTGCCGTGGTAGCAATAACAGCTGGGTCTGCCAAGAGTGGCTTAATTAAGAATTTGTGGTCCTCTGGTACTTTATAGAAGTGGTCAGGACACTTAGGGGCTGAAGGTGGGGAGTCAGGGGCTTTAGAGTCTGCATTGAAGGCATCCAAGTAAGCAGGCAGAATGGGGGAACTGCTGAAGGGGAGGGTGATTCCACTTGCACCAGTTCACAGTAGCTTTTCTGGGTGTCAGTTATTTGGGAAGTGTCCCATTTAAAGTAATCCATCTTGGTGATGGTCTCACCAAAAGTAATGTCCTCAGGGGAGAGTCCCCCTCCACAGATTCCTCAGCCGGAGAGTAATATTCCTAGGGGAGGCAATCTAGGAAGCATTAGAAATGGACTAAGAGTCATGTTGCTCTTCCCTGACCTAAGGGGTTATGGGCGGGAGGGAAGAAGCAGAGACAGGCCTAGGGCTCTAAAGAGGCAGGGTGGAAGTGGCGGAGGCTGAAGACCTAAGGGCCATGAAGGCCTGCATGAGAGAGAGGAAGTGAAGGCCTGCCAATCCGGTGTGACTTTTGAAGAAGAGGAGGTATGTTTAGTTTTCTGCTTCTTTTTGGCTGGAGAGAAAGTAGAGTGTGGCCTGGCGTCGGGTCTGGAGATTAGCACAACTGAAGTCTGGATTCCTGCTGAACACCATCTCCCCCATGACCTCGACGGGTGTCTATGCCTGAGTGAGCTCTGAGGACGTGCCAGTCGTCGGCTGCAAAACGGCTTCCTCGAGGGATGTCACTGCAGTCGACGGATCCTCTGAGCGTGCCTCAACCCCTAGATCAGCAGTTGGTGGTGCATCGGGAAGTGGTGCAGCAGGCGAAGAAGGCCTAGGAACCTTGGCCTTCTAGTGCAAAGGTTCACGTGCGGCTTCTGATGCAGGATCCATTCTAAGGGCTAACCATTTGAGGCGTTGTTTCTCGATGTAGAGATTTAACACGGCTAGACTGCTGCGCAAGATCTTGGGCACAAACGATTGACAAATAGCACAGGAGGGGTGATAGTGTTCCCAGCCTAAGCAAATAAACACAACTATCATGGGTGTCCTTGTGGGCTATCTGGCACCCGCAGTGGCACTTTTCCTTTTTTTTCCTGACATCAGTTAAAGGCTACAACAACCAAGCGTTAACTAAAACAATTGTCAAAAATTTGAAAATTTGAAACCCAACGGGCTACTTATCTTTAAGATGCAACGTCTGTGAAGAAGCGATCATATGATGCGAATGTAGTCTGCGGCTGAAAAGTTCTGAGGATTGTGCATGGAGACGTCACATTTAAGGCCACTTGGTTTATGGCGCTACGTGTGATGTCCCACACACACTACAGCAGCCAAGATGAAGCTTTTGTATAGAAGCCGATGTACGAGTCTCCTGAGGGCAGGAAATACCACATCTAGAATACTGCAACATAGGAATAGAAGGACATCAGTTGTGACTGCCAACCATACTTCTCAACCTCTTAGCCCAAGAAATCTGGATAAAGCCTAAAATAATGGGGGGGGGGGGGTAAAGGCCCAAACAGAGACAGATTTTAAATATTGTTCGTACAGACCTAGAAAGTTGCTAGAATGACAGCATTTGCATTAGCATGCATTTTCAGAAGGGAATGGGGTTTAAAATGCAAATGTATGACATTATTTTACTTCAATATAAAGTGATTTGCCATAAAACCGCAGATTTTAAGAAAAATAGGCTAAAATTATGAAGCTAAAATATGAACATTCTGCAAACATCTGGACAGTTGATATATGTTGCCAACCTAAAAAGTATTAAGCGGAAGTGAGAAACTAGCTACCAAACCACCCAGTCCTTTGCCATGCTTGTACTGCCAGTATGTCCTCAGATTTCATTATAAAGGTGTGGGGAAGTGAAGCCCACATACAGGGGTATTGGGAGGGGGGTGCTATGCCCTTCATGGTGAGGAAAAAATAACATTGTTTTAGGTTGTTCTTGTATGGCTCACAGCTTTTTATTATTTATTGTTTTTAACTGCAAACCCATACTGAAGAGTACTCATAACTGCTACATTTGTACCACATTAGCTACTGCACTGGACTTTGGAACTCAGAAGTGAGGTTCAATGTGCCTTTGACGTCAAGAAAACAAAGAATGCTTGAATGCACAGGCAAACTATAGTAGTCGACTTTCAAAGATAAAGCTGAAAATTAAACCAATCACAATTATGTTGATGACTGTGCTCTTAAAGAATTTGGTGCCTAAAGCACAGCTTTAGTCAGCAACTACCTGCCAATTCAATTTAACAGCCACTCAAAAATGACTAGATTGAGAATTTTGTGATGAAACTACAAAAGGAAACTGCAAAGCAGCTATATGCATTTCAGTGTCATCTACTGTAGCAGAAACTTATTTTTTTATTACAGTACATAAACACTTCACAAACATCCACTTCTATTGCAAAAAGTTTACAAAAATCCTGTTTTCAAGTAAATTTTGGAATTTAACAAGGAAACACTAAACACAAAGAGCATGCAAATACTTAAATGGAAATCACAGCAATTCATTAAAACAATTTCAGCAAAGTAGTACCCACTGAAATAAGATTAAAAAAATCTGTACTTCGTGAGAACGTTATTAAAAAGTGAATAAAAAATAAACTTTCAGAGAACACATCTGCAAGGGGCAAGCCTTCCTGCCACTCGCATCAGTTAATTACTATCCTCTGAGATTATATGGCCTCAAGCACTCTTCCCAGAAGTTTTGCAGACCTGGAGTAGTAATATCCCAGCGTAGCCAGGGTGGGTCAAGAGGGGCAATTGCCTGGGTGTAAAGTGCTGGGGGGGGACAGGATCAGCCAATCCTAATCTCAGTTTAATGTAATACTGGCTTTAAAAAGCATTGCATTCAAGCTTGAGTGCAGCAGCACTCCGTGTGTAGTGTAAATTGTAGCAAGCAGTTGGTTTCAGTTTAAAAGCATTACATTTTTTAAACTAAACCAGTGTGCTTTAATGCTCTGTGCAAACAAGGTATAAACTGTAGCAACTGCCTCTGTAACATCTGAAGTAAGCAGTTTGCGTTTGTTTGAAATCTTCTTTTGGCTTTTCCCGTATAGGGGTTGCCACAGCAGAACTTTGGTCCGCTAATGACTGGCAGTGGATTTTTACGGTGCCGAGTTGCTAGCCAGACGCTCAACCTTCAAAGAAGGCACACCCATTCACACATGCACCTGCATATCTTTAGACATCACTTGACCACGGGGAGGACATGCAGACTCCACACAGAAGGCACTCTAGACGAGAATCGAACAGGAGAACCTCTTGCTGTGAGGTGACAATGCTAACCGCTGTACCACTGCGGCCTCATTTGCCTTTGTTTAAAATGAAGAATTTAAAATAAAATAGGAGCGCCGTAGCACTCCTTGCAGGCTATAAACTGTAGCAACTGTTTGTTACATTTGTAGCAAATTTAGGCTGTTTAGGCTTTAGTTTTGTTACATTTGTAGACACTTAGGCTGCTGCGCCATCTCTGCCCCATACTCCCATCCTCAACACAGTGGTGTAACACGCTGACAAGGTCCCTGACAGCTAAAATCAGGCTTTGTTAATCCCCAGCAGAAACTGAATAACACCCAGACCCCCAGGTGTGCTACTTCGCCAGAGGAATTCATCTTCAGCAACACTGCAATTAACTGAATAACGTATGTGCTATAGAAAATATACATAACCCTGTCCTAATTTGCCTTCTGTGAGCCTTGAGGAACGAGTGCTCCTGGTTAGTTACAAACCATTACTGTGTCCCAATCACCTGGGTTCTCTCAGGCTATTAAACCGGTCTGCTCCCCTCTAATCCCTCATACATAGCCTCTCTCTCGGCTACCTCCTTTCCCTACCTATCTCCATTTGTAACTGCCCCTCATACTTCTACTGTTTCCTATCATTTGGCCTCTATCAGCCACACAGTTCTCCACTAGCTACTCCAGACCCAGTGCCCCCCCCTTTCCCTACCAGACTCCCCATACTCACCTCTCTAGCCTAGCTCCTAGATTAGCATCTAACCACCCCACCCATAGATTTGTGCTAAAGAATCAAAGTTGTCCATTATTTCAACATCTACCCAGTATTGCCCTAAAGCTCTAAACTTGCCTATATTGCATTCTCCTACTACTCCCACTGATTGATTGGTTTCCTTGAGTACTACTGCTTCTTTACAATGTCTTGCCCCGCTCTGTTCACTTCGCTCCCCTACCCTACACCCCCATTCCCACCCACCCCAGTAACATCTACACTTAATTGCAAATCACACCCTCTACTAATTAATCCCATCCACCTAATCATCCCATACACATTTCACCACACCCCAAACATTTCACCCTTTACCTGCTCCCAATCACAACAGCTATAGATATTACTCCTACACGCCTTTACTCTCTACTCCCACTCACGCTCCCCCTACACAAACAAAAAGATGCACTCCCCACAGTTTATCCAACTTCTATGGCTAGTAATATACCTACTAACCACCATATCTCTACTGCTCCTCTCCATCCTGACCTCATACCACACTGACCTTTATATAAGCAACACAACACAATGGCAAACAGATTCCACAACCACTTCCATTAAACTAAAACACTTCCTATATCAACATCCAACCTCACCTCCTCCCAACCTCTTTCATACTCTGATAACAAACCAACATATAAAACTAACCCCCACTCTTCCCAAAACCGGCCAAAATACTACACAAACTTCATAGACTCTGTCTTCACCTACTCCATAATCTCGTCTGTTGTGGACATATACACCCTAATCCAGGTCCCAACTTTTTAGACACAACTAATTTAAATTCAGCAGATGCTATATTCCAGAGGCCTACTTCTTCTCCCCTCCTCAAACATAAATGTGAGAAGTATTATCAACAAAATTCAAGGCTTACATGCCCTGCTAGCCTTATACAAACCAGAGATAGTGGTGTTAACTGAAACTTGGCTTAAACCAGATCACCATGACAATGAGATCACTCCACCTGAGTATAACAATATACGTAATGATAGAACAGGGAAAAAAGGTGGAGGAGTAGCCATAGTTTTCCAAAATCATCTCACCATAGAACAATTTGACATCAATGCCCATGATGCAAAAGATTCAGAAATATTTGCTAAACTAAAACTAAACTCCAAAAAAGGTATTATTGCAGGTGCCTATATTCCACTAGGCAATAACATTACCACACTGGAAAACATGTTATACTGGATGTCTACCTCCCTGCCACAATAAATCATACTACTAGGAGACTTTAATATTGACTGGGCTAAATGCTCCAGTCACAACCCCTCCTCTCATACAAACCTACATGGCTTCACCCAAATTATTTCTGACCCCACTAGAATTTATATGACATCCAAATGCCAATCCATTTTAGACTGGATATTGCTATCCAATCCTAATCTCTCAACACTCAGGCTGTCTCCCAGGCAGTCTAAATGACCATCAAGCAACCTACATTATTAGGAACAGATCCCACCATACCACTCTCCCCACTCTAAAGATAATACGCAACAAAAGGAACCTAAAAACTAATGACCTACTCAACGCGCTAAAATACAAGAATTGCACTCCCCTAACTCACCTACCTATAGACGAAGCTGTACAATACTTTAACTAGGCCTTTCTCAAAATCCTAAATGAGCATGCACCACTCAGAACCATTAGAGTCAAAACTAATTATGCCCCTTGGCTAACAAAAGAGACAAAAACTATAATGAAAAACAGGGACAAAGCTTGGGTACAATTTCACAAACACAGAACCTTCTCATTGAAACAAATCTACTTAGAACTCCGCAACAAAGCCAAAAACAGATGAAACTAGACAAAGCCAATTACTACAAAACCTTGCAAGACAAATTTGCTCATAACCCACATAAATTCTGGTCCACAATAAATAGTTTACTTCACCCTGGAAAATCTAAGACCCCCACCCCTGTATTACCAAATAACCAATTAATATCCCAACACATTTCAACAGATATTTTACTGAAACAATCCAAACTGCAGCCAACACCCAAAATGGTATTAACAACCCCATATCAAATCCCACCCACACCATAAAACAAAACAACTCCTTTAACTTTTCCCTACACCCATTGTCCACTAAAACTATTAAACTCCTGAAAAAAAACTTAAAACCAACCAGACTAGCAGCAAACTCCCAGCTGACTTCCTTCAGATAACAGCTGAGGCCATAGCCTTATCCTATATCCATTCTCATAAACAGGTCCATAACTGAAGCCACAGTACCCACCTTGTGGAAAATATCACATATAATCCCACTCCACAAGGGAGGCAAATCACTAGAGCTTACCAACTACTGGCCAATTGCTATCACCCTTATCAAAAATATTGGAGAGAATAGTTCACTATCAACTAATGCAGTACCTCCTGAAAAACAATCTATCTCATTCTCAGCACAGCTTTAGACCCTCACATAGCACCGCCACAGCACTACTCTCTTTTACCAACTTTGTCAATCACCACAAATACAAGGGACAATTCGTATCTGCCATATTCCTAGACATATCTAAAACCTTTGACATGGTAAACCATAGCATGCTTCTTGAAACACTAACTACCCTTAACATACAGTCTTCCACTGTATCATAGTTTAGTAAATACCTATCAGGTCGACAGCAAGCAGTGCTCTGGCAAGACCAATTATCCTCCTCTTTACCAGTATCCATCGGTGTCTCCCAAGGTGTCCATTCTTGGTCCTCTGCTATTCTCCCTATTTACAAACCAGATAGCTGCATCCTCAATCTCTGCCACAGTAGCACAATACACAGCCGACACCACCATAAGTACCACCACAAACAAAGAAACTACTAACCATAACTCAGAAAAAATTTACCTTAGCAGAAGCATGGTTCACCAGTATAAAACTTCTTCTTAACCCCCCCCAAAAAACAACTTAATTTGATTTGGTCCTGGTAAAACTCCACAGCTAAGCAATGATTTCATCACAAACTCCAAAGATAACATCACAATCACCCCAACAACCCACACAAAACTGCTAGGAGTAGTTACAGATAACCTCAGATTTGACATTCACATAGCACAATCAATCGAGAAAGTAAACAAAAAGCTGGGTCTCCTTTATAGAAGCAAACATTTAATGACCAACAATACAAAATCCACAATTGCTAGGACCCACCTCTTATCCATCCCTACTATATGCCTCCCCCATTCTGACAAATCTGCACCATTCAGAACTTAAGATGGAATCTTGCTACAACAACATTGCCAAGTTCGTAACGAAGGCCTCTCATAGATCCCACCACTGTCTTGCCCTAAAGCAGCTCAACTGGCTTGAGAGCTCCCCCAACCACTGTTACTTAATCAACTCTTTACAGCACACAAATTGTACTACCCAACAAAACCCCATCACTAGAGCATCTAATTCAGCCCTACACAACCACCAGAACCTTAAGATCCAGTAACCAAAACCTTATAAATGTCATCAAACACAGAAATGATGCCAAGTCTCTCTCTGCCTGCACCATAGCCACAGTTTAGAATCAACTCCCAAGTCACATTACTACTACAACCTCTGTCTCCCAATTTAAAAAACCCCTCAAAAGCCACTATTCAGACAATTGGCTCTGCTCCTGTGTCACCCCAGGTTAAGCCAAACCACTGCACTGTTGCATGAATTCATCTGCTAAAGATCACCAATAACTTCCTCTAGTTACCCAGGTATACCTGCTCTACTCCAAACATATGGGCTTGTCAGATGAAACTCCTATTCAAACCTTTTGTACTTTTTTCTCACATACTGTACTAATTCTAATATCACAAAGTACCACTGAATAACCTTACTACCAACAATGTTTGAAAAACTTTTTCTACTTCTTTTTCACAAATACTGTACTACTCTCAATTTTACAATGTACTGCATATAAACCGACTAACAGAAATGTTAATCTACTACATGCAGAAATGAGTCTGTAACTTATTTGTATATTGTCCTTTGAACAAGATGTTACAATTCTGATTATTGCATGCTTTAATGTAGACATACCAGAAATGTTAACTGTCTACTTATACACTGAAATGAGTCTATTATGCCCTCCTTAGAATCCTGAAAACAAGATGTTAATATCTGAATATTGCATCATGAATTGTAGTAATAGATGCAAATGAAATCCTCACTTGTACTACACTGTATGTGGAGCTTTTCTCCTGCTGAAAAGGGACATGTGCCCAGTCGGACTTTCCCAGTTAACAAATGTAAAATAAAAATAAAAAATAAAATAAATATTGCGCTCCAGTTTAAAATAATTTTTTAATAAAATATGTTAAAGGAAGGTTGAAAGCAGGGCACAGAAATGGGAACAGAATGGGTGTGGGAGTTGGGGTGGGGTGTCGTGTCATACACCTGGCCAGCTGATTGGTGCGTCAGTAGAAGGAACATCCTCCACCCCACCCCTGGAAAGTCCAAAGTATTTATGATTCTACTTCCTGCCATTATCCCATAAGATGTTAATGCCAAATGATTAATATGCATTACATGCATCTAATTGGCTTGGATGCTTCACTGTAGTCTACCACAAAATTTTCTAGATTCCCCAAAATGTATTAATGGTCTTTCAGTCAACCAGAAAACTGCTAACAGCTTAATGCAAACTGGTGTTTATTTCTTCGAGTATCAAACCAACAAACAGCAACACAGAAAGAGTACAAAGAATTAGTCCAGATAAAATCACTTTAGCTAGCAGATCTACGAGACCCGCTATGTGACACCCTCCCTGTGGGAGGAATAAAGATGCCTTGTGGAAGTTTCAAGTAGTTTATTCAGTATAGCCAATCTATCTACTTAACTCAAACTACTTGAAACTTCAACAAGGCATTTTTATTTCTTTCACAAGGAGGGTATCAGAGTGAGACAGCCTCCTAGATCTACTAGCTTAAGTGATTTTATGTGGACTTATCCTTTGCACTCTGTTTCTTGTTAGTCTTGTCATCCTCTGGGTCACAGGTGGTATACAAGACATGACTCAAACTTTCTGGATTATCACGGTTTTCCAATAGTAACATAGTGAATGACATGTCGAGTGAAACATTTGCCTGGAAGGTTCTGAATTTTACAGAAAATTTTCAAAGCTAGTGAAAAAAATAACCAATCTTAGTTTATACTAATAAAACCAATATTAAAAATATAAATTTCAATAGTTTTCCATAACTGAGGAAAAGCAACAGTGATATTCATAACAGCAGCTTACTGGAGAGCCACACCAATCTACATGCTCCACTGGGAGGAATTTAAACTGCAGTTTTAATGTGCAGGTCTTCACTTTGTTCAGAATTCACAACTACATGTTTGTCACTTACACAAATGTTAACAGATTCATTGCTATAACACAGAATGACTTTTAAAAGAATACTTACTGGTACCGGGGGTGGGGAGGCTGACCGTTTTATTGCCTTTTCTTTGTCTTTTTCTCTTGCAGGTCTCTCTGGCTTTTCTGGTTTCTCTGTCCTCTCAGGTTTAGTTTCAGCAACTATTGCTTTAAGCTGTTTTAGTTTTTCATCCTTTACCCATAGCTTGTTCTGCATTTCTAGTTGCTTTGCTGCTACACGACGTTCCTAAAATGTAAATATTCTATTATTGCACAAATACACAGTGCAAGTTAAACAGGGTACACAAGTGAAGCAAATCTGATAAACAGGTATGGAAAACAATTACAAAAATGGTGCACATTTTGCGGAGATGAAACTAGGGAGGCAATACTTAGGAAGCAATTTGAAAAATGTATGCAAGGATATGAATGAAGCTTCTGCAGTCCAGTATCTCGTGTATCTGCAAAACTGTGTGGCCCTGGCTGGAAGCACCTACTACTAGTGGTACTCAAGTCTGTAAAGCTCTCAAAGACCTGTGATTACCAAGTTGCTTTTTGTCCTAAAGGCTTCTTGCCCTCCTCCAATCAGATATTCTCCATTCATTCTCTTGTACTAGGAAATTACTCCAGTATGGCACACAAGTGAGAAAGTACAGTTTTGTACCTACCATAAATGTAGATGTTCGAAGATCCACATTGCTGCAGTCTCAGTCTTTTCTTGCCCCAGATGTCAGAAGGCCCCAAAAAAGAAGGCCAAAACCAAAAAGACAAAAAAAACCACCAACCCCCAATGTGGATCTTGAACATCTACATTTGGTAGGTACAAAAATATCTTTAGTTGCCACCCCTTAAAAAAGCTGTAGAAGTGGGCAGTAGCCCTAGTGGAATGAGGCCTAATCCCAGCTGGATCTCCTTACCATGATGGGAATAAACAAAAAGCAACAAACCCAATCCACTTAGAAATAAAAGTTTTTTTTTGAAACAGGCTTTGAGAAGCAAAAGAAAAAAAAAAAATAGATAAATGCTGCTGCTGCCCCCTGAACCTTTCTGCCTGCAATAATATGCCTGTGTATATCCAATATCCAAAGTGTGCAAAATCTTACCTATCCTTATGGAAAATTAAAAAAAAGGCTCAACCTTACAGGGCCCTCTGTAATTCAGAAAACCCTTCTTGCAGAGGTAATGGCCAACAAAAAATGATAAATATTTCAAAATATTTCAGCGCAGTAGCTGCAGGCTCAAAAGGTGTAGAGTGAGAGTTTCTCCAACACAAAATTGAGATCCCAAGCAGGTAGAGCAGGAACTTAAACAAAGGATGAGAAAACAGGTGTGGGTCAGTCATAGTGGAAGGCATTGCTGCAGCATGAACCTTAATAGAGAGAAGGACACCTTTGTCCAGTAACACAGTAAGATATTGAAGACTTTCTTGTACTAGGCCTTCTGGCCTCCAAAATAACATTCAAAAACTGCTGTGGGAAGCTGAGACTCCAGGGTTAAAAACAAAATATGCCAGGCTGTTAGAGAGTGAAGTTTGACATTGAGTAAATGACTGTTCTCCTGAGACAGTGTGGAATCAAGGCAAAGGGCCAAAGGGCTCCTGCACCCAGACCAGTAATAATGGGTATGCAGTGTCAGTGCTGTCGAGGCCAATCTAAAATCATCTTTCATCTTTTTGGCTTCCTGTGTCTGACCTTCAGAGTACCTTTGGGAGGGAGAGGCAGAGGCAGACACATACACATGAACACATGAATTGAATGAGAGAGCATCCACTTTCCAAGCTGTGGGATGAACCCTTTTTTGCAAAACTTTGGCAGCTGGGAGTTCCCCATAACACTGTCAATTTCTGAAATACATGAGGATCCAATTTTCACTCGGGGATCCATAATTTTTCTGCTCAACACACACATCTGCTGCTGTGTCCCGCAGAAAGAAACCTCCTTTTAAGAAAGATTTAGTGAGAGCAGTCTCCCAAAAAATCACAAAATGTCTGCTTGTCTGATAAGAGATAAGAATGCGTCTTGTACCCACTTTCCATTTAGATGAGCTCCCCAAGCTTTGTCTGGAGGCATCTGTCGGTTAGAATCTGACTTCGCCCCGCCGTCACAGTCCTCCTTTAGGTTTAGGTGACATTGAGCCACCACTGAATGACAGTGTCCATATCTTGGCAGTGCTGTGTCCATACATTTTGAGATACATTGTAGCTTCCTCATATGTGTTTGGCATTGGGAAGTACCAGAAAATACAATGCCATGAACCCCCCTTAAGGACTGTCCTGTGTTGCAGTCAGCCTGACTGAGGAGACAATTGATGGAAGTAAAGAGAAAGATTCTTTGTGTCCGGGTCAAAAGGCCATCTGGGATGCTGTATTCAGTCTCACACCCAGAAAGCACATGTCCTCACAGAATACCCCAGGCATCTTAGCACTGCTATCACATACTGTAAATGATGAAGAAGTTCAGAATCAGGCAATCGTCCAAATAAGATAGATCTGTATTTCCTCTTAGCCTGAAAGAAGCTATCACTGGAGCCAAAATAAAACTTGTAACCTCGTGTATGATATCCAATACCCATTTGTCTTGGGTAATAATGGCAGCTGAAAAGGTAGGTCATTGGGCCTGTTTACGAAAGGACTGGCCCCTGCCCTCACCAGATTGATTGTGCAGGAGAACTCCCCTCTGAAAGAAGAAAGAACTCTCTGTCCTCTGCCCCACCCACGCCTTCACCCTCAGACTGAGAATCATAAGATAAGAAGGATATCCCCCAAGCAGGCCAATTCACTCCTACTACTACTAAACTTTCTTTGCACTTGCAAAATCTTTAACAGCCTGCATGGACTTAGCCTTGTCTTCCATTTTCTGACCTGAACACTCACAGGTGAACCCAAACAACACACTCAAAACTGTAAAGGAGCAATCCAAAATCCTTCTTAACATGGTCAGATAAAGTCTGTCTCCCAGCCATGAACTGAACCAGTGAACTGAACCAGTGGCAGCCACTCTAGACGCAGGCCTGTAACACAATCAAAAACCATGTAAGTAGACTTCAATTGAGAAAGAAGATAGTTTTGATATTTCAACATATGAAAAACTGGCATCAAAGCCCCTCATAGCTAGGTAGAAGATGTATGAGACTTTCTTTCCATCTATCCAAAGCTCTGGCTTCTTATCTGGAGGAACCGGATTTTTTTTTTAGGGCCTTGACAGGGCAAAAGCAAAAATTCCCAAGCTTTTTTCCTGGAATCAGAGAAGTCTGACTCCCAAGGAAGGGAGGGAGTACAGTAACCTGGGAAGCCCCTTCAGCCTGACCTGCCTCCTGAGAGGCCACATCCTGCAATATCAAAGTCTGTAAGGACTGCAGCAATGTGAGATGAAGAACATCTATCTGAAGTGGCTCCCACAGGCACCTGTGAAAGTTGCTTGTGTCCTCACCAATAAAGTTGTTAGTATGGCCATACCAAACCGCAAAGCGAGAATAAGCTATGAGAGTGATCACAGGAATGCATAAATCTTTCCCTCAAGACTTCATACTTCTGTATACTTGCTGATAAAGTTTGCCTCCAGGCAATGGATCTGTGTACTAAAAGCCCCCCCCCCCATTAAGATGTGCACTGCAGTGCTGCCCCAAACTGCCCACATACTTTGCCACCCTGCATCCCCAGGATGGGACATGCCCATCCTCTCATGCAGGATCCATCAAGTGACAGAGCCACTCCTGGACCATAGTGTGCTTCTATGCATTTGTCATGGCGCCACATACACACAAACAAATACACATCTAGGTATACCTATATACATCTATATCTATCTATATTTATCTATATAAATATATTGTATATACACATACATACACAAATATACATAGGACGATAAGTTCCACTTGCAGACTTTCCCAAACCACAATATTAGAAAGGAAAATGTGAAAAGCAAGGCAGTTAGGAAACTGACAATAGTGTAACATGTCTTACTGTTATGGTGAGCTGTCGCCTAATGATTTTGGATGAGAGTCATCCAAATAAGTGAACATACGTACTTGCATCCCAAAGTCAGCAACCGTTGGGACCAGACATGTAAATCCCCCAGGAGCTAAGGAACGGCCAAAGGGCAGATGTAAACTGGTAATGGTTCTGCCCACCTTAAATGTGTGATACTGACTAGTTTTGATCTTGTTGACAGGTATGTGAAGATAGGCACCTTTTATGCCCAGAGTAACGAATACTGTATTTGGAATCAGAAGTTTAACCATGACTGGATGGTTAGTATGCTTAACTTGGTAAACTTTCAAAGAGCCTGTTTAACTTTAACAAGATAAAATGGTCACAGCTGGCCATCTCCTTCTTTGGTAATAAGAGCAGTTTCAATTAAAAACTAAAAGCTTTTCCCAGCTCTTCTATTTAACGAGTGAGTCACTCTATTATTCCATGAGGCATAAACTGAACCAGGACAGGCTGTGGCAGTTGGATATCATCTGGGAAATTAGTTTGTCTTTCGGCTTTTCCCAGTTAGGGGTCGCCACAGTGGAACTCCGGTCTGCTAATGATTGGTAGTAGATTTTTATGTACAGGGTTACCAGCCCCGACGCACAACTTTCAACGAAGGCGCGACCCATTCACGTATGCCTCCACACAGAAGACGCTCTAGCTGAGAATCGAACGGGACAACGTCTTGCTATGAGGCGACAATGCTACCGCAGCACCACCACCGCAGTATCATTTGGGAAATTGGTGGCAGTCACAAAAAGGGACATATTGCCTTGGGTTCCAGCTTGTAACTTGATGATAGATTTCCTTTCCCCACCTGCCATTATTCAGGCTGAAACAGTTCACTAAGTGAGGCAGCCTGCAAGATACAAGAAGGGAGGGGCTAGTAGAATAGTCAGTACTGGTCATTTTCTTCTTACTGGGAAGAGGACTTGCACCCCCCCCCCTTGCTGCACATCTTCACCCTTATCTGTCCAGGTTTTTTTCTTCTTCTCATAAGCCCATTTTGCCTAAGCTTGTCTAGTACAGTTGGTTTCCTACAGACAGAGTGTCTGGCAGAACAGTTTACAAATATTATAAACCTTGGGACAGAATGGATGAAACAGTTATTTTGACTGACTCCGCTGTCTTTGTTCTTTCCCTTCAATTTTCTGAAAGCCACTTGCAGAGGTGGATCAACAGATCTTTATTTGTAGAAGAGTCTACTAACTACCCCTTCACATCTTTGGTATTGGCTGTATCCTTAGCCATATATATTTTTCTTGAGCACACATTCCCCACAATACACTGCTCTCTCATACTGCCAGTGGGGTAGAAGATAACTATTATTTAGGCAGCTAAGGAAATAAGCCTTCTGCCTGTGTTTTCCTATCAACAGTCCTACAGGTCACGGCACCTCCCACTTCTAAATGGCCTAAGGGAATGGCTTTTCACTCCCCCCTCCCCCAAACACAGTAGGGCCTCCTCCATGGTGGCTGGCACATGCTTCATTATAATGGCCTGTTATGCTTTCCCTGATACATGTGCACTTTCGCACATGTGCTTTATTGAAATACACTGTAAAAGGCTTGGTATTGCAAAGCATGCTCATCTTTTTAGCTATCAGAAAGACTGACTTGGCAAAGGAAGAAGTCCAGCTCAGTAGTGGTGATGGTTGCAATGCTTGCCTTCAGCTACCTCCCGTTGATAACTATTCATAATGCAGTAGTGATCCCTGCAATGAGCAGTCAATCCATCTTCTGGAACTTGTGCATTACTTTTTGGTAGAATATGAAAGTACAGTTGTGTACACTTACCATAAATGTAGATGTTAGAGTGTATTCACTGTTGCAGTCATTATATTTGGGTAATCTGCTGGCAGGTTGCCCTCAGTCGGCCTGAATGTCAAAGTCTTGGGTCCTGCATCGGTTGCCGTCTCCTCTTCCATGATGTCATTTACTTTAGTGTTTCTTGCCACAGCTGTCAGGTGCCCCCCAAATGGGGAGCAAAAATATATATACATATATCTATATATAAATGCAATCGTAACAACATAAACTTTACCTTCATCTAAAAGCAAATACACCACAAAGGCTGTAGAATATAGTGAAGGAAAAAAGTCCTAGAAAAAAGGGGGATGGTGGGTGGGTAACCCGGACTGCAACAGAGAATACACGCTAACATCTACATTTATGGTAAGTGTACACAACTGTACTATGTTCTTCATGTTTCACTGTTGCAGTCATTACATTTGGGTGGAATCCCAAAGCTATGGATGGGAGGCTGGAGCTAAATAGCATTAGGAGCGGCTATAAGGCCCTGCAGAAAGTACAGTTTTGTACCTACCATAAATGTAGATGTCTGATAGGTATGCATCTGCAGTCATAACATATGGGTTGTCCTGCCTCAGGCAGCCCTTCGGTCGGCCGGATTCCAAAGTCTGGGTCTGGCCTCGGCTGATGTTGCACTTTCCCCGATGTCAGAGCGTCTGGGGTATAAAAGCATCAGCCGACGCCATTTTCCTCAGTGTTTCTTGCCCCAGATGCCAGGTGCCCTCTAGGAAGGCCAAATTTGGAGGAATGCCATAAATTCTAAAACATTTTCCAAAATATATACATATATATATATATATATATATATATATATATATATATATATATATACACAAATACACCATAATAGATCCCCTAGCTAGCTAATGGAGGGGTAAGCACCCTAGGAATACCACAGAGGGGAAGGAGGGAGGGTAAACCTGACTGCAGATGCATACCCATCGGACATCTACATTTATGGTAGGTACAAAACTGCACTATATCCTTCAAGGATGCATCTGCAGTCATAACATATGGGTAGAATACCATAGCCAATCTGGGGGAGGAGGTACTAAGAAAAGGATGGTGTAGTTAAGATACCCTGCAGGACTGCTGTAGCAAAACCTGCTCTGGATCTGGTGTATAAAGGTAAATTGTAATGTTTGGCAAATGTATGCACGGAGCTCCATGTAGCAGCTTCTAAAATGTCCTTGGTAGCCACCCCTCTTAGGAAGGCTGTAGTGGTGGCTGTGGCCCTCGTGGAATGAGGCCTAATGTTTGCAGGAACCGTCTTTCCATGAAAGGAGTAGCAAAATCGAATGCAATTTCCTATCCACTTTGCAATTGTCTGTTTGGAAATTGCTTTTCCTTGTACCCCAGCAGCATATGCCACAAGGAGTTGGTCAGTCTTTCTGTAACTTTTAGTTCTGTCCAAGTAGTAGCGTAGTTGTCTGTGTATATCCAGAGTGTGTAGAAGTTTTTCCCCTTTATTTTGTGGTTTTGGGAAAAAAGTAGGCAGGTGAATAGCTTGGTTCAAAGATACCCTAGATACCACCTTCGGCATAAAAGTAGGGTTGGTTCTCAATGAAACTCTGTCCTGATGGAAGATAAGAAATGGCTGTACTGCCATTAAAGCTTGTAACTCAGATACTCTTCTTGATGAAGTTATGGCCAGAAGGAATGCAGTTTTCCAAGACAGAAACTGTAGATCCACCGATGCTGCTGGTTCAAAGGGAGGAAGTGTTAGTTTCTCCAGCACAAAGTTGAGATCCCAAGTAGGTAAAGGGGGTTTTCTTGGAGGATTGATGTTTTTGATTCCTCTCAGAAATTGTCTGAGGAGAGGATGCGAGAAGATAGGTGGATCAGCATTGTATTCTGCTGAAATTGCTGAGGCATGAATCTTAATGGAAGAATAGGACAGGCCATTGTGGAACAGTTCTGCAAAGTATTCCAGAATATGTGTCATGCTTGCCACTGTCACACCTAAGCCTTTTGTTGTGTTCCAAATGAGAAATCTTTTCCATTTTGCTGAGCATGTCTTCCTTGTGGAAGGTCGGCGAGCTTCCATAATAATGTCCTTTACTCTCTGTGATAAGTTATTTTGAGGGGGGTTTATGGAATTTTCCAGGCAGTTAGCTGCAATGTTTTCAAGTTGGGATGCATGATCTTGAAATTGTTCTGCGTCAGAAGAAGTGGCCATAGGGGGAGAGGCCACGGTTTTGTCTGTGACATGCTCCTCAATAGTGGGTACCAGTGCTGTCTTGGCCAGTCTGGAGCTATCAGAATCACTCTTGGCTGTTCTGCCCTGATCTTCAGTAAAACCTTGGACATTAATGGGAGAGGTGGGAAGGCAAAGACCTTTAGAGCTTTCCAGCTGAAAGAGAGAGAGAGAGAGTCCACCCTCCAAGCTTGTGGGTGGTATGTCCTTGAGCAGAATGTTTTCAGTTGATTGTGGGGCGAGGCGAACAGATCTATCTCTGGTTTTCCCCATGCTTGTGTTATGAGTAGAAAGATGTCTGGGTGCAGCATCCATTCGTGTGCATCCATGGTAGTTCTGCTTAAGCTGTCTGCCAGTGCATTTTCTTTCCCTGGCACGAACTGGGCCTGTAGTAGGATATTGAGTTTCAAGCATAGTTCCCACAGATTCATGGCCAGCCTGCATAGAGGGTAGGAATGCGTGCCTCCTTGCTTATGTACCACATGACTGTGGTGTTGTCTGTCCTTATTAACAGGTGGCCTTGGTGGAGGAAAGGTTTGAAGGATTCGATTGCGTGCATCATTGCCAGCATTTCCTTTTGCTTTATGTGCATGCGCTGCTGTCCTTGAGACCATAGGCCTTGGATACATTTGTCCTCCATGTGTGATCCCCATCCTCGGTCTGAAGCGTCCGTGGTGATGGTTTGTTTTGTTTTTGGTTTGTTGAAGGGCAACCCTCTGTTGGACTGGCAGGCTTGAGCCCACCACAGGAATTCCTTTTGAAGGCAAGGAATGATTGGTATCAAAGTTTCCAAACTGTGACTGTGCTGAGACCATACACTCCTTAGGTACCATTGTAATTTTCTCATATGCAGCCTGGCTTGTGGAATCAGAATTATGCAGGATGCCATGCAACTCAGGGCCTGCAGGATTTTCCTTGCAGTTAGCTGAGTTTGTCTTGTCAGATTCATGAAGTAATCTGGAAGTTGTTTTTGTTTTTCTTCTGTGAGAAAGGCCATTTGGGTGGTTGTATCTAGATCTGCACCCAAAAAAGTTATCCTTTGGGATGGAACAAGTCTTGATTTTTGGATGTTGACTGTGTATCCCAAGGCCTGTAATAGGTGGATGGCATAGTCCAAGTCCTTTATCAAATTTTTCTTGTTGTCCGCTTGTATGAGGCAGTCGTCCAGATATGGGTAGATTTCAATCCCCTGAAGTCTGCAGTGTGCAATTACTGATGCCAGGCATTTCGTGAATACTCTGGGCGCAGTAGATAAGCCAAAGGGCAATGCTGAGAATTGATAATGCTCTGATCCTGCAAGAAATCTGAGGTGTCTTCTGCAGCTTTGCCGAATAGGGACATGCAGGTATGCCTCCTTGAGATCTAGAGTCACCAACCAAGACTCCTTGCCCAGCATGGGAAGAAGTTGCTGTAGGGTCAGCATCTTGAATTTTGGCACAATGAGGAAAGTATTCAGTGCGGACAGGTCGAGAATAGGCCTCCATTGATTTTCTTTTCTTGGAACAAGGAATAATCTGGAGTAAAATCCTTGACCTTGTTCTGAAAGAGGTACCTTTTCTATGGCTTTCATTTGAATTAAGTTGTTGATCTGATTTAAAGCCTCTGCTCTTTGATTTGGTGGCAGGTTTGGCATTCCGTTTCTTCTTGGCAAAGTGTGGAAGTGGAACCTGTATCCTTTGTCTATTATTTGCAGTGTCCATGTGTCCCTTGTAATGTAATGCCAGTTTTTTGAGAATAAAGAAAGCTTTCTGCCTAATGGTGCTTCCAATTGAGCCCTGGTCGGCGGAATCAAAGGAAAGTCATTGAGTCTGTCCAGGTGTAGTAGTAGTTGTTGCTGTTCCTGCACTGCCTCTCTGGTTGGTATGCTGCCCCTGATGGCCTCTGTAGGAGCCTCTAGCTTGCCCTCTACCTCTGGGACACCTGTTCCTGCCCCTCTGGGATCTGTCCGAGTCTGGAAAGGACCAATTCTTAGTAGGCCAGTTTCTGCTGAATCTCGGTGGTTGTACTTGCAGAAAGTCCTTAACTGTTTGCACAGATTTTGCCTTTTCTTCAAACTTCTTTAAGACCCCCTGAGCCGAGGAACCAAATAATTTTTGTTTTTCCATTGGAGTATCCAGGAGTTTAGCTTTAACATGGTCTGGTAAAGATAGTTCCTTCAACCAGGCATGCCTACGAATAACTGCCCCAGTCATAGCTGACCTACATGAAGCTTCCAGTGCATCATAACCACACTGCAAAAAATGATTACTAACCTGCTGTGAGTTATGTACCAGATCCTGAAGGGATTTACGGTCAAGGGGTTCAGAAGAGGAAAGCTTCTTATGCAATTCATTTAACAAATACTCTTGGTACTGTATCATATGAAATTGACAATTTAATGCCCTCAAGGAAAGAGTTGCAGAAGTATATACCTTC
The DNA here is from genome assembly GCF_019279795.1 of Protopterus annectens. NCBI lineage: Eukaryota > Metazoa > Chordata > Ceratodontiformes > Protopteridae > Protopterus > Protopterus annectens. Next base: position 1,098,829,082 of record NC_056739.1, on the reverse strand, counting down.
TTTCCCCATCTCTCTAAAGCTCTAGACTCCCTTTCAGAAGGTAGAGGATTTTTGGCAGTGGCAGCTGCAACCCCTTTTGGGCCCTGAGAAATAGTATCTGGGTCTGCAGAATGGGCCTTGTACAGATGTAAATGAGAATCCGGGACCCTGTAGTATCTATCAGGTTTGGCAGGAGCCGGAGGGAGAGAATCAGGGGCTGTACTAACATCATTGTACACATCATCAATAACATTCAAAACAGGAGGTATAGCTAAGGGCCTATGCTGAGGTAAATGCAAAAAGGTCCTTAATCTCTTTCTAGAATCAGAAAATTCCTGACCCTGCCATTGAAAATGCTCTCTCATAGAGTGTAGTGTCTCACCAAAGGAAAACTCTTCAGGAGGGGAGGCCGAAGGGATAGATTCTTCAGCATCAGAATCCTCGTAGGCCGAATAAGCCTCCTCCTGGTGATCTGACAACACAGATCCATCCGTAGACTCATCTGAAGAGTGCTGGTCAGAGGGCTCAGTCCTGGGCCTTTTGTCTGGTGGTGGTTGAGAGCCCCTGTCCGGGTGAGGCTGAGAACCTCTAATTAAAGAGATAAGATCCTCTGCAAGGCTGAGGATCTGAGAACTAGAAGAAGGTCTCTGAGAGGTAGTCTTGGGAGGCAAAGCTTTAGCAAGTTTAGCAGCTTTAGCTCTGGAAAAAGCCTTAATGGACATGGATGCAGGGGGTCTGGCTGCACCACGTGCAGGAGTAGACTTGTCCAAAGGAATGGTGTCGGACATTTCCTGGACACTGGTTTCAGTAGGTAGCTCAGTAGCAGACTCAGCCGGAGCCTCCAGGGCCGCGGTGGTCGGTTGAGTGGATTCGGTTAAAGGAAGTACCGAGGACTCGGCCGAAACAGAGACACTCGCGGTAGGCCTAACCGAGGTTTCAGCCGAAACCGCTGGCCGCGAGTGTCGGTCCTTTTCCTTCCGTTTTTTCACCAAATGCGAAGTCGGAGTCTCCGACGGCATCTTATATGCAAAATTAGTCCCAAAGAATTCCTCTGCAAACTCCGACCGACGTCTAAGAGTTCATCGGTTGAAGGAAGCACAGGCTGAACAGGCCGAGACGTCGTGGTCTGGGCCTAAGCAAGGGAGGCAGTAAGAGTGGAAATCCTTATGAGGTATTTGTTTCCCACAAGTTAAACAATTATTTAACTTTATCTGACATCGGCTGAGGCAAGAAAGAGTCCCCAATGGGGTACTTAGCTTTTTCGAAGTCTTCAGTAGCTGAATCACAGGATCTGACCGACCGGCACTTGCGAACTGCTTCTGCTTCGGGCACTGCGCGGCAAGAAAGACTGAGGAAAATGGCGTCGGCTGATGCTTTTATACCCCAGACGCTCTGACATCGGGGAAAGTGGGACATCAGCCGAGGCCAGACCCAGACTTTGGAATCCGGCTGACCGAAGGGCTGCCTGAGGCAGGACAACCCATATGTTATGACTGCAGATGCATCCTTGAAGGACATCTGCAGTGGCAAAGCCTACCCTGGACTTAGAGAAGAGAGGTAAATGATAATGCTTTGCAAAAGTATGAATAGAGCTCCAAGTAGCAGCTTGAAGAATGTCTTTGGTTGGCACCCCTCTGAGAAAAGCTGCTGAGGTAGATGCAGCCCTGGTGGAATGTTACCCGAGTCTCTTGGGCACCGGTTTACCATGATGCAAACAGCAGAAACGAATGCTTTGACAGCCTTCCCCTGTGATCCTGCAGTAAATGTCACCAGTAGCTGCTCAGACTTTCTTAGAGATTTGGTCCTGTTTAAGTAGAATCTTAGTTGTCTGTGTACATCCAAGGAATGTAGAATCTGCTCCCCCTTGTTCTGCGGATTTGGGTAAAACGTTGGCAGGTAAATAGTTTGGTTAAGAGAAACACTGGATACCACCTTAGGCATAAAGGAAGGATTGTTCCCGAGGGCTACCCTCTCCGGGTAAAATGCAATAAAAGGCTCCACACAGCCATGAGGGCCTGTAGTTCTGAAACCCTTCTTGCTGAAGTGATTGCCAGAAGGAAAGCCGTTTTCAAAAATAAAACTTTATATCCGCAGTAGCTGCTGGTTCAAATGGAGGCAGAGTGAGCTTTTCCAATACAAAATTGAGGTCCCATGCAGGAGTTGGTGATCTTCTGGGAGGCCTTAAATTTTTGGCCCCTCTAAGATACTGTTTTAGCAGAGGATGAGAACAGATGGGAGGCTCTGTGTTGTAAATGAGCCGAAATGGCAGAGAAATGGATTTTTATTGATGAAAAAGATGTCAAGCATCTCAGTCAAGTATTGTAAAATCTGAGGAATATTTGGCTTTGCTGTGTCAGTCCCTTATGCTTGGTTCCTAGCACAGAATCTCTTCCATTTATCAGCATAAGATTTTCTAGTACTAGGCCTTCTGGCTTCCAAAAGGACATCCACCACAGATTTACTGAGAGGTGATGTTTGAATCATTATATGATCAGCCATGCTGCCAGATTGAGAGTTTGGAGCTGATTTTGCAGAATTTGATTGCTCTGCTGAGACAGTAGATGAGGTATTTGTGGCAAGTACTAAGGAGGGAGTCGAGACGTATTCCTTAAAATTGGGTACCAGTGCTAGCGAGGCCAGTCCGGGGCAATTAGGATCATTTTTGTTTTTTCCTGTCTGACCTTTAGTAAGACCTTGGGAAGAAGAGGCAGAGGAGGATAGGCGTAAACTGATAGGTTTTTCCAATTGAAGGATAGGGCATCCACTTTCCATGCTTGTCTGTGATAAGTCCTTGTGCAACATTTGTCCAGTTGATAATTCTGGGGAGAGGCAAATAGATCTATGTCCGGACTCTCCCATTTCTCTTAACATGCTGAAGACTTGTGCATCCAGTTTCCACTCGTGAGGGTCCATAAGATTTCTGCTTAGGTCGTCTGCTAGAGTATTTTGTTTTCCTGGCAGGAATTAAGCTTGAAGATGTACTTGGTAAGTCAAGGCTGTGTCCCACAATGCCATGGCTAGTTTGCAAAAGGGGTAGGAATGTGCACCCCCTGCTTGGTTATGTACCACATAACTGTGGTGTTGCCCGTCTTTATCAGTAGTTGTCCTTGATGAAGTAAGTCCTTGAAGGCTGTCAGGGCATTCTGAACAGCTAACATCTCTTTCTGGTGATATGCAGATGCATTTGTTTTGGGTTCCATATGCCCTGAATGCATCTCCCTGCCAGGTGGGCCCCCCCAAGCATAGTCTGATGAGTCTGTAGTTAGGGTTTGGGTGGCAGGGGGTAGAGTGAAAGACCGTCCCATGTTCTGGAGACATGTCTCTGCCCACCAAAGAAACTCCTGTTGTAGGCAGGGAATGAGAGGAATCATTATTTCCAGACTATGGCAATGCTGACTCCATAAACTTTTTAGATACCACTGTAGTTTCCTCATATGCAGTCTTGCATATGGAATTAGAAGAACGCAGGATGCCATGAACTCCAAAGCCTGCAGAATTTGTCTTGCAAATAACTGGGTTTTTGTTGCCATCTGTTTGAAGTAAATAGTCAGTTGCCTTTGTCTGGCGTAAGGTAAGCCATCTGGGCAGTTGTATTCAAGCTTGCACCCAGGAATGTAATCTTTTGAGAGGGTACCAGTTGTGATTTCTTTTCATTTATTGTGTACCCTAGGCATGTTAGACGCCTTTTTACAAACGCCAGATGTTGAAGAAGAACGTCCTTGAAGGCTGTCAGGGCATTCTGAACAGATAACATCTCTTTCTGGTTGATATGCAGATGCATTTGTTTTGGGTTCCATTTTCTGCTTGAATGAGACAGTCGTCCAAGTAAGGATAGATTTGTATGCTTCGTCTGCAAAATGCAATTACTGGTGCCAGGGACTTTGTGAAGACCCTGGGCGCAGTAGATAAGCCAAAGGGCAGTGCAGAGAATTAGTAATGCATAAAACCAGCCTTGAAGCGGAGGTATCTTCTGCACGATTCCCTTATTGGGATATGCAGGTATGCCTCTTAAGTCTAGTGTCACTAGCCAAGCGTTCTTGCCCAGCATGGGCAGAAGCTGTTGCAAAGTCAGCATTTTGAATTTTGGAATGTCCAAGAATGTGTTCAAAATCGATAAATCCAGTATTGGGCACCAGGCACCGTCTTTTCTGGGTACCAAGATCAGTCTAGAGTAAAACTCTTGCCCTTTTTTTCCTGTTCTGGTTCTGGCTGAATAGCCCCCATATTCATGAGGGATGTAACTTGTTTCTGTGCTTCTGCCCCATTGATTTTGTGGCAGGTCTGGCCAACCGTTTGGAACTGGCAAAGTATGGAAATGAAATCTGTACCCCTGGGATACTATGTTTAATACCCACTTGTACTGGGTAATTAACTGCCAATTTTGAGAATGAAATGCTAATTTCCCCCCTAAGGGGGCTGCCAAAAGATAAGTGCTTGATGATGGTAGAGGGAAGTCATTGAGACTGCTTACTGAAGGGTTGTGCTTCGTTTCCTCCAGATTTGGAGGTGTAGGCACCCTATTGCTTTGACCTGCAAGAACCCTGTGATTGGTATTTCGAGCCTTTTGAGCACCTGGATTTGCCCAGTGAGGCTCTGTCAGACACAGGAAAGGACCAATTTTTTGGAGGCCAGTGTCTACCGAATCTTGGTGACTGCACTTGTAAGAAGTCTTTTACAGTTTGCATAGACTTGGCTTTGTCTTCCATTTTCTTTAAAACCTCTTCTGCCTTATTACCAGAGTATCATGCTGTAAGGGTGCATCCAACAATTTAGCTTTAACATGATCAGGCAGATTTTGCTCCTTGAGCCAGGCATGCCTTCTAATCACAGATCAAGTAACTGTGGCCCTGCAGGAGGTCACCAAGGAATCAAAACCACATTGCAAAGTATGCTTTCCAACCTGTTCTGCTGCATGCAATAATTCTTGTAATTCTTTATTTTCCACACATTCAGAAATCAACATAATTTTCTGCTTCAATAATCCCATAACATGCTGTTGATATTAAAGCATATGAAACTGCCAGTTTAAGGCCCTGATTGCCAAGGTTGCAGACGTATAAACCTTCTTTCCCCATCTATCCTGCACCCTGGAGTCTCTATCAGAGGGGGTAGGATTCTTAGCTGTTGAGGCCTTTACACCTTTGGGACCCTGTGTGATAGTTTCAGGGTCAGCAGCAGGATTTTTGAATAAAAAATTGTGGTAGTCAGGAACACTAATATCTGTCTGGCTTACTAGGAGCCAGAGGTAGGGAATCTGGAGCCATGCTTGATTCCGAAAATACATCATCAACAATGTCTAATACAGGAGGTATGGCCAAAGGCCTATGCTGAGGAAGAAAGAGGAAATCCCCAAGCCTCTTTTTTTGATTCAGAGAAATTCTGACTTTCCCAATGAAAATGTTCCCTCAAAGTATGCAAGGTTTCTCCAGAAGAATAATCTTCAGGAGGAGATGCAGATGGGATGGATTCCTCTGCATCTGAATCCTCATAGGGTGGTATAGAAAATTCCTGATCATAAGAGGAATCAGAAGAAATAGAAACCTGATCTGAAGATTCATAATCAGTGTCTTGCCTAGGCCTCTTATTGGGGGGGTTGGGTACCCCTGATCAAGGTAATTAAGTCTTCAGCCATTTTGATCATCTGTTTTTTTGGGCATAGAGGCCTGAGCACGTGGCTCATGTGTCGGTTTTTTAGCCTTAGAAGTTGCTTTTGTCTTTGTTTTAGTAGCTGGCATCGGTTTTATATAGAAATGCTGAGGCCTGAAAACACCCTCAGAAGCCAGTGCCTGCTCAGTGGCTCCGGACCCATCCGAGGGAGAGACATCCACGAGTACAATACTCAGAATCTCGTGGCATGCTGGACTCCACATGGGTCTCTGAAGAGGCCTGCGACTCGAAAGTACCGGGTACCAGGGGCTGCGAAAGTACCTCACTGAGTACCGGCAAACTGGTGACTAGCTTAGGAGAAGCTTCGTCGGTTTTGGACCTCGACGGTCTGTCTCTGTCCTTTTCTTTGTGTTTTTTGTGAACTCCGGTAGTCAGATTGCTATCCGACAGCATTTCAGGGTAGTTAAATCCGTTTCCAAAATATTTTGAAGCAAAGATATACAGGAGCTTAATAGTGCATTGGTTAAATCTAGCACATAACCGACAGCAAGGCACGTTATGATCTGAGCCTAGGCAAGGAATACAGTACACATGGAAATCCTTATGAGGTATTTGCTTCCCATAAGTAATGCAATTATTAACTTTTACTGACATTGGTAAGGAGCAAGAAAAAGTTTCCCCAATGGGGTACTTAGCTTTAATTGAAGAGTTCGGTTCTGAAACTCGAATGTGAAAATTTCAGGAGTCGGCCGACCTGCACTTGCGAACTGCTTCTGCTTCGGGCACCGCGCAGCAAGAAAGACTAAAGAAAATGTTGTCGGCTGCATGTTTTATACCCCCTGACGACCTAACGTCATGGAAGAGGAGACAGCAACTGACGCAGGACCCAAAACTTTGATATTCAGGCTAGGGCAACCTGCCAGCAGATTACCCCAATGTAATGACTGCAACAGTGAAACACGAAGAACATCTGCGGATGCATGTTCATGTTGAGAGAGAAACTTTTCCTTGCTTGCTCCCCTCCCCCTCCAAACATCAAAAAGAACAAATATGGGGGGATATTTTTTTTTTTTTTGTTAAGGATAACACTGACACTACTTCTGAGAGGAGATGTGACATGGGTTAACACTATGAGGCACATGATCCTTGTGAAAAGAGACTGTGGTCCTCTGCTGAGGATCTATGACACAGTAGGCAGAAGGGTAACCATTTTAAATTCAGAGATAGCAAGTGCAAGTCCTGGAGCATCTAGATTTGAATTTAAGAAATGGAGACAGATGCACTTTAAGTCGGAGATCACTGTGTCTGAGTATTCACTGTTATTCAAGGTATTGCAATCTCAGAATCAGTATACAGAAAGAGGGAACATGGAAGGTGCAAGACTCCCACAATGCAGGGCTGCAAACAGGCATGCATTTGCTGTTCTCCTTTACTTTCTGCAATTCTAGGACTTAAAAATATGGGGTATCAGAATTACAATAGGGAGCTGGACAGAGGTGGCAGTTTGCAAGAACATCTTTGAAAGACTAGAACTTCAAAACTGTTGACAGAGTCAGCTTATACTTAGGAAAGATGACCCTAAAGTCACGAGCTTCAAAGTCCCATGAAGAGGAGACCATCAATGGAGGGATCTAGCGGCACAAACCCTTCAAATGAACTGCCTGCCCAGCCACTGCTGGAACATAATCCCACTCTCCACAAGGTCATGATGAATGAAAATATCTGAAAATTTGAACTTACCTGTGGAATTACTGAGAATAAAATAGAGATGGTTGAAACGGATCAAAAGTGCCTGTATGCAGACTGAATGGGACTGGCAGATGATACCAAAACAAAAATATCTTCCACTTGGGCTCAGTATGCCTATGCGAGGGAAGGATTCCTAAGCAGCTTTGATCACTTCTCAAACCATGGTAAATGAAGCACTGAAGGAATCATAGGTTCATAGGTGTGTACTAGGCTAATGGCCCTGGAATCTTTACAAGCCTAGCCCATAGGATTACCAGGCACTGTGCCACCAGACCTTAGTTCCCAGTGCCTCTGTCGAGTAGAGCCACTGGAGTGACCCCCGAGGTGAATTTTCTATTTCCCATCCACTCTTCAAGATTTCTCTTGAAGAAGGCCAGTGAGGTGCTCTGTTTGACATATATGGGAAGTCTATTCCATAGCATGGGCAGTCTGTGGGTTATGGACCTGTCCCCTCCAGCATGTTCTGTTGATTGTGGTAATGCGGTAGAGGTCTCTCGACTGTGTGGTGCAGAGGGATTGGGATTTCTTTAGATGTAACATGTCTAACAGAGTTGGGTCAGACATGGCTTTATAAGTCAAGCAGAGATCGCCTCTAAGTAGGCAATATGAGACAGAGAATAGTTGGAGTTTTTTGAGTCTATCCATATAGGACAAGTGTTTAAGGCCTAGGATCCTCTTTGTGAGGTACTTTTGCGGCCTCTCCAGTTGTTGCAGGTGTCTAGTGAGGTACATACCAAATGGGACATTGTACTTGATGACTGGCCTAATGAGGGAAGAGTAGAGGGAGACAATGGCCTCTTTCTTCCAGGATGCAAAACACTTAGTAATGAGGTGCCAAATAGGACTTTGACCTCAGTGGCAATGTGGTGGTCAGAAGAGAGGCTGCTGTCAACCTGTGCTCCAAGATCTTTTATAATGCCTTCTGTGTTCATCGATGTGGTAATTCATGGGAACCGGGTTTTCCTCAAAGGGGATGACTACACTTTTTGGCATGTAGCTTAAGGCCATGGTTTGGACACCAGCTGTTGGTCTCAGTGAGGCCTTTCTGTAGGATGTCAACATCACTTGGGGAGTTGTTAATAGCTCCCAACTTGCAATCGTCTGTGAAGTTTGTCACCCAGAGTCCCTTTGTGTTGGCCTGGACTTCAGAGATGTAGATACCAAACAGGAAAAGACCAAGGACCAAACCACTAGTGACTGGTCAGCAGTCTGCCTTGGAATCAGCTACTTTCACACTGTGGGTTCTGTGAGCCAGTTTGCAACCCACCTAGTGATATACGGGTTGATGCCTAGCTTAGTGAGTTTTTCTATGATTCATGAGTGGGGAATGGCATCAAAGGCCTTGGCCAGATCAAGGTAGGCTGTATGAACACCTTGACTTCATTCATAGCTCTGGTGACTGACTCAAAGTCGTCGACCAGGTTGAGCAGGCATGATCTACCCTTCACAAAACCAAACTGTGTGGGATCCAGAGTTTGGAGATTCCCTATATCCTTGTTTATTAGGTCCATGATGAGGTGGTCCATAGCTTTGCATATCAGACTAGTCAGGCTAATGGAACAATAGTTCCTAGGATCAGTAATCGCTCTTCCTTTGTGGAGAGAGATGACTATACTAGTACGCCATTTGGTAGGGACAAAGTCTGAGGTGAGGCTGTGGTTGAACAGGGCACATAGGTGAGGTGCCAGTTCACTCTAATTCATGTAGAACACAGCCAGGGATATTGTCAGGTCCCATATAAGCTGTATTCTTGGCCTTGGAGAGTGCTGTTTTAACCCACGTAGCAGTAATACTGGGTGCCTGGCAATCTACTGGTATTGTGATTGGTCTAGGGGGGGGGGGTGTAAAGTTGGCACTGAATCTGTCGGCCAGTATATTGGCAATATCTGTTGGCTCAGTATAAAAGGTACCATTGCGCAGTAGCTCAAAGCAAATCTGGGTATTGCTGTGGAGATTCTTTACATAACCATAGAAGGTCTCGTGGATGTCTTTACTATCTGCTGTAATCCTGTTTTCAGAGTTAGCTTTAGAGGATTTGATGAGGGATCTCAACTTTCTGTTGAGGCTGATAAGGGAGCTTCTCCACTCTTGGGACTTCACCTTATTCCTCAACAGTTTCCTGCTTCGGTTGTAGAGTTTGTTTATGGCAGGGGACCACCAGATTGGCTTCTTTTTGGAGGAGAGCGTCTTGGTTGTATTGGGTATGGTGAGATGCATGCATTTGTGTACGGGTTTGCACAGTGCATTTGTGTATGATTCGGCAGTCATGCAAATATTTTCCATTTGCATGGGTGCCGTGAAGTTAGCAACCTCTGTTTCTAGAAGCCCAAAGTTAGCTTTGGAGAAGTTTTTCATGGTGGTTACCTTCGCGGGGGATGGGAGGGATGTGTATTTCCAAGGTGATTAGTTTGTGGTAAGATCTAACCAGGGAGGAGTTAACTATTGGTGTAGAGCAACAGTTGCCTATGTTAGTAATGACCACATTAAGGATGTTGCTATCTCTAGTGGGGGTAAGAACGAGCTGGTCCAGAGCACTGGAATTAATAAATTCCAAGAAACATTGGGCAAGTGTATTGGCACATGAATAGTTTTACCAGTAAATGGAGGGGTAGTTGAAGTCAACCAGTACGAGAGTGTTAGGTTGGAGCAAAAAAGTTCCTGCACGTACGGCAACTGTACGGCTCCAAAACACAGTAATCCAAGTACTGGAAAAGAGGAGCAAGCAAACTATGGCAATCTAGTTTTACTATAAACTCATGTCAAACATGAAAGTAGAAGGAAAATAACAGACCAGTTTCGGCTATAAAGGCGACATAGCCTTCATCAGTGCTATACAAATAAAAACATCAATTGCTCCATTTTATAGTAGACATGTAAACAAAATTGAAGTTCATTGGTCATTCATAGATGCTCATTAAGACCTGGTGGAAATAATACACCCAATTTAATGATCCGTTTCTTTTCTTTAGTATTTAATATTGTATGCCATCCGACTATTTATCCTATTGCCCATAATTCTATCAATCACCATGAATCGGACAAAAGCATCCTAACATGTTTTTGAGTGTAAAGAGCATTATTGGTCTTTTTGGTTCTGATATCGCCAAGGTGTTTTGATATACGTAACCTTAAAGGTCTGGAGGTTTGGCTTACATAAAACACAGAACAGGTTCATGTTGCAAGGTAGATGACCAAATCGGTACCACAATTTGCAAAGAACCCAATGTCATTTACATTCCCAGTATTGTTGTTAGTAAATTCTTTGGATTTAATAACATTCTTGCAATGGGTACAGTGACCACAGGGGACAGCCCACAAGTAAATCACCAGTGAGAGTTCTTTGTGTAGGATCAAGCTTAGTCTTGGAACTGTTTAAAATGGCTAAAATGTGAGCTTAAGTTCCTGCCTCTCCAAAATGCGAAAAAGCATCTGTCCTGTAGGAATTCAGAAAGATTGGTATCCGCTAAGAGCAGTCAGTATTCCTCCCATATGTGGTTACTAAATAAATCAATGGTTGGTTCCCTGGTTTCTTCTCTCTGTACCTCAAGAGGTCATTCCTGTTGAATGTGGATTCCCACTTACTAGCACTGAGGATTATTGCTTATTTTGTAACCCCTATCTTTGAATCTAGTTATTAAATCATCCTTAAAGTGTTCATAGGTATCCAGATATGAACATATATGCTTCATCCTTAGGAACCAAGATTTCGGAATATTCCTAGAGATGTGTGGTGGGTGAAAACTGGAGGTATGGAGAAGAGAGCTATATTGTGGGTATTTCCAATAGACCTCTGTTTCTAAAGCATGGTCTGCATTCCTGGTAACCAGGACATCCTGATACTTTGTGGCCAGTAGTTTGAACTAGGCTGGCAAATAAACTGGTTTCTCTGGCATGAGGTAAGCCATCTGGGAAGTTGTGTTCAAGCTTGCTCCCAGGAATACAATCTGTTGGCAGGGTACCAGATGAGATTTCTTTTCATTTATGGTGTACCCCAATGAAGTTAGAAGTTTCTCTACAAATGCCAGATGTTTTAATAGCATGCCCTGGCTTTCTGCCTGAATTAGACAATCTTCCAGGTATGGGTATATTTGAATATTTCTCTGCCTGCAAAATGCAATGGCTGGATCTAGTCACTTTGTGAATACCCTGGACGCAGTAGATACACCAAAGGGAAGTGCAGAGAACTGATAGTGCATGGAGCCTGCTCTGAAGCGTAGGTATTTCCTGCAAGATTCCCTTATTGGAATGTGCAGGTAAGCTTCCTTTAAGTCTAAGGCTGCCAACCAGGCATCTTTGCCTAGCATAGGAAGCAGCTGTTTAAGTGCTAGCATTTTGAATTTTGGGATAACCAAAAAGGTGTTTAGAATAGAGAGGTCCAGTATAGGATGCCAGGAGCCGTTTTTTCTGGGTACCAGGAAAAGTCGAACAAAAACCTTGTCCCCTTTCTTCTGCTGGAACAGGTTGAACAGCCCTGATACTTAGAAGAGAGAGAACCTGCTGTTGAGCCTCTACCCACTCATTTGGGGGTAGGTCTGGCCAACCGTTTGGGGGTTGGTAAGGTGTGGAAGTGGAATCTGTCTCCTTGGAAAACTATACTTAAAACTCATTTGTCCTGGGTAATGAGTTCTCAGTTTTTTTTTGCATGCAGTGTGAGCTTTCCCCCTAAGGGAGCAGGCAGTTGAGCAGGGCTTGGAAGGGTTAAGGTTAAGTCGCGTTGACATTTCTCCATAGGGGGTGTCTTACTACTTCCAGCTTTGGAAGTGGGAGCCCCCCACTGCTTAGGCCTGTGTGTACCTTGAGACTGTAGCCTAGGTGGTCTGCTGTTCCTAGGTTTGGACTGAAGGCCTGGAAGAGACTGGAAAGGACCAATTCTTAGAAGGTCAATGCCTACTAAATCTGGGAGGCTGTACTTGCAGGAAATCTAACAGTTTGCATAGATTTAGCTTTTTCCTCCATCTTTTTAAGAACTACTTCTGCTTTGTTGCCAAACAGACGGTCTTGGTTTAAGGGAGCATCCAGTAATTTAGCTTTAACATGATCTGGCAAGTTTTGTTCCTTAAGCCAAGCATGCCTTCTAAGTACAGACCCAGTGACAGCAGCCCTGCGAGATGCTTCTAAAGAGTCAAAAACACATTGCAAAGTATGTTTACCAACTTGCTTAGCAGAATGCATTAAATCCTGTAGTTCTTTATGTTCAGCAGAGTCAGGAATCAACATCATTTTCCATTTTAGTCCCATAATATGCTGCTGATACTTTTAACATATGAAACTGGCAATTTAAGGCCCTAATGGCCAAAGTAGCAGAAGTGTATACCTTTGTACCCCATCTAAGGCCCTGGAATCTCTATCAGAGGGGGGAGGGTTTTTGGCAGCAGAAGCCTTAATGCCTTTTGGTCCTTGGGAAATGGTCTCTGGATCCACAGTAGGATTCTTGAAGAGGAACATGCAAGAGTCAGGTACTCTGTAATACCGGTCAGGTTTACTGGGAGCTGGAGGTAATGTGTCTGGGGGCCAGTCTAGATTCCAAGAAGGCATTATCTACAATGTCCAGAACAGGATGGATAGCTAAAGGCCTGTGTTGAGGGAGGAGTAGAATTCCCTAAGCCTCTTTTTGGAGTCAGAGTAATCCTGGCTTTCCCAGCGGAAATGCTCCCTAAGAGTGTGCAAGGTTTCACCAAAAGAAAAATCTTCTGAAGGGGAAGCAGAGGGAATGGAATCCTCTGCATCAGAATCCTCATAGGTAGATAAGGGATAATCCTGGTAATCAGATCAGAAGAATCAGAAGAAAAATCAGTTCTAGGTCTCAGAGGGGGAAGGCTGGCTTCCCCTAATTAAAGTAAGGTCTTCATCCATTCAGAGCACTTGTTTTTTAGGCATATGGGCCTGACCATGTGGTTTGGACGTCAGTTTTCTAGGCGTGGGTCGAGTTTTAGGCCTTGATGAAGAAGATGGCGTCGGTTTGAAATGCAAATCTGTAGGCCTGAATACACCCTCAGAAGCCAGTGCCTGCACAGCGGTTCCGGACCCTCTAAGGTAGAGACATCCGCAGGTTCCATAGGCGAAGAAGCATCTCGCAGCATACCGGACTCCAAATGGGTCTCAGTAGAGGCCTGCGAATCTGAAGTAGCGGGTATCAGGGGCTGCGAAAGTGCCTCACTGAGTACCGGCAAACTGGCAACAAGATTAACAAAAGTGTTATCGGCAGTTTTGGACCTATGCGGTCTGTCTGTCTTTATCTTTATGTTTTTTTCGGAATGTCTGTAGTCGGATGGCTTACTGAAGCCATTTCTGGCTGGTTATACAGAGTACCAAAATAATTTTCTGCAACAATAGACAGACGAATAGTTCGGGGGGTTGAATAAGGCACAAAACCGACAGCGAGGGACGTCGTGGTCTGGGCCTAAGCAAGGAATGCAGTACGAATGAAAATTTTTATGAGGTATTTTCTTTCCACAGTTGAGACAATTGTTAACTTTTACTGACATCGGTTAAGAGCAAGAAAAAGGATCCCCAACGGGTTAATTAGCTTTTTTGAAGACTTTAGTTCTGAAACTTGAAAACGAAAATTTCAGGAGTTCGTCGACCGGCACTTGTGAACTGCTTCTACTTCGGGCACCGTGTGGCAAGAAAAACTGATGTAATGGCGTCGGCTGCATGTTTTATACCCCTGACGACCTGAGGTCATGGAAGAAGAGACAGCATCCGACGCAGGAATCCAAGACTTTGATATTCAGGCCGGCTGAGGGCTACCTGCAAGGAGATAACCCAAATGTAATGACTGCAACAGTGAAACATGAAGAACATCTAGCAAATCTAAGGGAAACAATTGAAGAGCAGACTGTCACCACTCAGAAGCTTACAAACAGTCCCGGATACAGCAAATCTGTATCTGGACTAGACTAGTTACAGGAAAGGCAGAAAACAAGCTTAGAATTTTTTTTGAACAAAAGCAGCTAAAACAGCACTAAAACAATTCAAGTGCAGTGCAAGTTGTGTGTAGCAATATTAAGCAAATACAGTTTAAATAAATGCAATTTATTCAAGCTGTATTCTGAACTGAATTCAATTATTGTTTTATTATTCAACTCTGAACAGTTAAAGTGCCAAAGAATAAACCTATCAACTGAGAAGAATCAAGGTATCTAAAACCAACAGCTCTGTCGTGAGTGCTCCTGCCACCATTCAAGGGTGGGGAGGTCAGAGGGCATGAGGGGTGACTTCCTTGGCTTAAAAGGGGAGGGTTTCCTGAATTGTTGGGGACCTGAGAACCTCCTCTCAGCTGCCAAGGGATGAATTTTGAGAGAAGATATAGAATAAAAAGGAATAGAAGGAAGCAGTCCAAGAATCTCATTTGCCACAGAAACACATCACTAACAGCCTCCTGCTTAATTACATACATCGCAAAAGAGGGCATATGTCTTGTTCTCTCAAGTGGAAAAACAGGTCAAAGTAAGGGCTAGGAGAAACTCGTACGCATACATGTTCTCTTTTTTCAAATACAAATAGCTCCTTTCAATGATCAACAGAAGACTCATCACTTCTCTACACAGGGATACAAATAGAAGCCCTTCTATGCTTAGGTACGACTCAAACTAGTCAGACCAAAACAGTAGATGTCACAGTAACCCACAGAAATGTTCATAGCGCCAATATGTTTGAGTACAGCCCTCCCTTCAGGGGAGATTCCCTTCAAGTTCATTTTACATCCTACTATTTTTACTTAACTCCAATTATCATCTATTGTACTCATACACTTGTGTATAAATATAATTGCATAACACTGTAATAAGCACCTATTGCAATCAACAGATTTTGTACCTAAATGTAATTGTTTAGCACTTTATTTTCTTCTTAATAAATGCCTGCTTTTGCATTTTTCCCATTTTTGGTGTTACTATATTATCTATTGTTATAATTTGCTTTGTAATTAACTTCTATTTGTTTTGTTCACTTACCGGAGCTTTTCTCCCCAGGACTCCATTGAAAAACGGGCTCCTAGTAGCCCAATGGACCATACTGGCAACAAACTGCAAATAAATAAATAAATAGGGCAAAAGTGCCTCTTTTGTGGGTGACCCAAGAGCACCATCTGCTTAAACAACTTGCTTACATTTGCATAGCATACAGAGACTAAGGAAACAAACCCAGGACTACAGGATGAAACTTGTAAGAAACTTGTATCCTTAAACCTCTGCTGTACCTCAGACAATTTGCTCTGTGAAGCAGCAGAAGGGGTTCATAGGTTCATAGGTTTATACTAGGCTATCTGCCCCAAGGCATTTATAAGCCTAGCCCGAATTTTTGTAGCTTACGCCACCCCTTATATGAAAAAATACTGTACCCATTAGTTTGTTGTGCCTCTGTCCAGCAGTGACACAGAGATGATTCCATCTCCCATCCACAGGTCAAGATTTCTCTTGAACAGAGCCAGCGAGGTGCTCTGCCTCACATGGACCGGGACTCTATTCCACAGCATAGGGAGTCTCTGAGTGATAAATCTATCCCTCCAGCACGCCCTATCCTTTAAGTTGCTTGCTCTAGTGGTTTTGGTGGATTTGGATTTTTGAGGTGGAGCATGTCCATTAATTCGGGTTGGACATGGCCTTGTATGTCAGGCACATGTCACCTCTGAGCAGACGGTATGCGACTGAATAGAGCTGGAGTTTCTTCAATCATATGACAGATTTTGGAGTCCCTTTATCCTTTTGGTGAGAAACTTTGGGGTCTCTCCAATTGCTGCAGATGTCGGGCAAGATACATCCCGAATGGGGCATTGTACTCGATCATTGGTCTGATAAGTGAAGAGTACAGGGAACAATGACCTCACTAGATCTGGATGTGAATCCTTCATGATCAGGTGGGCAATGTAGAAGGTCTTTCTAACCACTTTAGCAACGTGAGTGTCAAAAGAAAGGCCACTGTCAACCTGGGTCCCCAGGTCCCTGATAACCTCTTCTGTGCTTAGTGGATTGCCACCTATATGGTAGCTTGGGGTTACCTTGCCGAATGGTATGACTATACATTTTTGGCATTTAACTTCAGGCCATGGCTCTGGCACCAGCTATCTGTTTCCGTGAGTCCCTTCTGAAGGATATCCGTGTCCGATGCACTTTCCACTATGGCGCCCAGTTTGCAGTCGCTGCAAACTTTGTCAGCCAAAGACCTCCCATGTTGGCCTGTACTTCTGAGAAGTAGATGCTGAACAATAGGGGCCAAGGACCGACCTGTGGGACACCAATTGTGACCGGCTTGGAGTCTGACATAGCGCCAGCAACTCTAACCCTGTGGGTTCTGTCCTTAAGCCAGTTTGCAACCCATCTTGTGAAATATGGGTTTACATTTAAGCTGGTTTTTACAATACCCGAGTGGGTATTGTGTCAAGCCTTTGCAAGGTCAAGGTAGGCTGTATGGACTGCCTTTCCTCATCAATGGCCTTGGTGACTGTTTCAAGAAGTCGACCAAGTTCAAAAGGCATGATCTTCCCTTGACGGTTAAACTGGGTCGGGTCCAATGTCTGCAAGTCCCCTATATCTTTGTTTATGAGCTCCATTATGATCCTCTCCATAGCTTTGCAGACTAGACTTGTTAAGCTTATGGGGCTCCTGTGGTAAGGCTGAGATTAAACAGCTGCCTTATGTGCGGGTTTAATTCCTCATTTAGCTCGTGTAGCACACTTTCTGAAAACAAAACATCTGTTATCAGAAGTTGAGGAGTTCAGATGCAGGAAACTAAAGGCCTACAATTGCTGTAATATAATAAACCCTACACGATATATTACTCTTGCACAAGTTAATACTAAGCCAATTAATTTTAGACAATACAATACACGTTAGAATTTGGCTATTGAAGCATATTAATGCATTGGCTCCAACCTAATAGCAGCTTAGGTTTGTTGTGGAACAGATCTGAACAATAAAGACCATTTTGGGATGATAATGCAAAATTAGTCTATTCAAACAGTGGGTGAACTAAATGACATGTATTATGCAAAGTCTGATATACAAAGTTTATGGTTTTAGAGGAACTGACCATTTCAAATGCTACTACTTTCAAATTAGTGCAGCTGTAGCTCACTGTGCAATAATTAAAATGAAGTGATGCTGAAGTACTTACACATTCCTTTTCCCACTTCACCTTTGTGTCTGACATCACGCCTTGTATTCTTGCTTCTAATCGCCGATTATCAGATAGGTGCCGCTGTATAGCATGGTTTTTACTTTCCAGTTCCTGCTGCAAAGTTCGTTTGTCATCTTCATAAATTGTTGCAGTTTTCTCCAAAATTTCTATCTGTAGAAGCCAAGGGAAAGAAATTCATCAACAATAGTATTACATTTGAACCCAATTACAGATATTGGTAATCCCCAGCACTGCAAAGATGGGACACATTTGCAATATTTTTGAGAGAATACCTTAGGAAAAGGAATGTAAAAGATGGAGAGCCAGAAAAAACATGAGTAAATAAGATACCATCTCTGTAGGTGGCCTGAAATAAATATACATTTGAATACAATGTGCAATGTGGCTTTAACTAATAAAAAATTTACACACAGCTAGGGAATAATAAAGTAAAAGGCTACAGAGGAACACTGGTTGTCACCCTTCATCAAAAGGGAAATAGTACAGCATGCTGTCATTGCATATCTAAAAGGTTAATGACCAACAGCCAAACTGTTAAAAAGATGTACTGCACAAAAACTGAAATAAAATGTTACAATATTACACAGTGTGGAAATACAAAAGCATATCTTAAAAAAAAAAAAAAAAAAAAGGAACTGGCTTACTATTTTAAGAGTTTTCCAAAATGGAAGAGCAAGTGATTATTCATGGATGTACCATATTCTGATATCTACAAAGTAAACCCATCCCTACATGCATCCTTTTCCCGGTTTTTGCACATGGGGTCTGGGTGTCACTTCAATACATTTAACTAAAGTTACTAGAAAAGGCCTTAATGAGAAAAGCAAGGTAGCTTAAAGAGGCAGATGTGGTTATGGCTACACGACAAAACAGTAAAAAAGGCTCACCATAAAGTAGGATATGTGAGGTATTCACCAGAACAGTTAATGACTGAATCAACCTTTTCATTGTAATTAATTTGCCCCTTTAAGTCAGATTTTACACAGACTTTGTCAAGCAGTGTGTGTGTGTCTGTGTGAATGCCTGTATTTTTTATATAGATACTTTATAACCCTCCATGATATTTTGTGGAGTAAGAACTCAGCCTCAGCAAGGAAGTAATCAGTTCTAAGAGATAAAGACTGACAAAAAAATACCAAACCCTCAGTGGAAAACAGAAACAGCATTTAGATAGTTACATATGGTTCTGAGCAGCAGCATACTTCAGTTTAGCCTTTGCCATTAATACTAACTTCTAGTGGCATACACAGAATGCGCCTCTTTTGGGAGCTCAGGTCATACTCCATAGAGATTCAGGGTAAGAGGCCTTAAATGGGTATCTCACGGCAAAACACTTAGCCAAGCCAGCTATGACTAACTACACAGCAAAGTCTGCAGGGGAACATATTATTAGCCTATTATCTGTGCAACAGATCCACTTAAGGTAATCCAACAAAGCAATAGTCAGCACAATCCAACAAAGCAATATTCAGCACACTGTGTACACAGAGAATACCAACGGAATCTAGCACAACATAAACAAGGAAGGGTGTACTCTTACCAGGAAGCCAAACTGACTTTTTCATGGGGAATACATTGCACAGATGTAGTATAAACATTGTAATTTTCATGGTGTTATTTCTGAGTATGGAGGGGGACGGGACGGATCTAAAGGTCACATGGATGTCACAGATAATGTTGGCTGATAACAGTATTGGAGCAAAACTTTTATTTTCTTGGAAACACAATCTAGTTTGTAGGGCAAAGTTAATGTATGCCCTGCAGACCAGGAAACAGCTTAGCAAGTATCGAACACTGAGACCCTCTCTGAGAAACGGTACTAAGCTGCTTCCCCTGTACAACAATCTCCAATGATCCCCAGGGTTATCCAGTCATACCAAAATATAAAAGTGGCAACTCACATTAAAATGGTCAGTTTTTCCAACAGATGCTTCTAACTTATTAACAGTAAGAAGTAAGGTTGCCACCTTTTCAAATGCCCAAAGTGGGACAATTTTGGTACAAACGTCAGATTTTACAGGCCGAAACATACCCACGGCCAGTACAAAGGACAGAGGTTCACTTTTTTGCCTAAATAAAAGTTTACTCTTGTAGCATTTTAGTTGCTTATTCTGTTTCTTATAACATTTAGATGTTTCAGATACTGAATATCTGTTTTATGCAACTATTAAATAAAACACATGAAATAATTTTGCCCTAAAATCTCAGGACATTTGCCATTTTTACACAACTGCCCAAAGAGGGACTGCCCCTCTCAAAGTGGGACAGGTGGTAACCCTAGCAAGAGAAAATGGTGATCCAACTTCATATTATTCTTGGAACAAAACCCAAAGTTGCATCCTGGGATCAATAATGCACAATTTCTCTTCACTTTGATTCTGAGGCTGAAAGCAAAAAAGGAAGTTCAGCTTTCGAGTTGATGGCACTGACATATATGACCTTAAGAGTTAAGGATAGGTTGATAGCAAAGGCTACTCAATCCTTAAAGAAAATGAATGTACTTGAGGAGCAAGAAGCTTGCAACACCAATGCTCTCTCCCCCTTGCAGCAGAAATTACTGCTAATATAAGGTTTTTCTTTCAAGAAAGGTATTTGAAGAAAAACGAAAACAAAATAAGAAATTGGATCAAAAACTGATTTCTTAAATCTTTCCAGAACAAAATTCAAATTAAACATTTTAGGAGATGGGATGAAGAATTCTGTTAAACACAAGCTTGTATACAAGGTAGGCAGCTGACTAGGCAGAACATTGCCTCTTAACAGATGAAAGGGTGCAACTCGCAAAGCAAACGGGACAAAATCAAGCACATTAGAGTGACAAAAGAATTTTATCAAAAATAATCATTATTATTTAGGCAAATAAAATGTTAGCATTGTGCTTCCTAGTCTCTTACACAATGCAAACCGAAAAATATTAAAATGGCTTCCCTGGAATAAGTCACAGGCACTGGACTGCACTCTCAAGGTGGGGAGAAAGATGAACTATACCTACACTTAACTACAGATCTGATAGGCTTCTTATTTGTAAGTGACCTCAAACAAAATGATCTTTTTTATCTGCACAGCAAATTCTCTACCAAACTTCGCAGCAGTTTCATCAAGGTCTACCCATTTCATCTTGGAGTGCTTCGCCATCTTATTGTTTAAAAACACCTATAAAAGCATGGGCAAACATCCCCTTTTGCAAGTCTTGCATGACAGGTAATAGAGCAGATCCACGAGAGGGAGAGGCCTTTGCTTATGAAACAACTGAAAAAATAAAGAAAGGCCTAGCAACAGATGGGGAGTGGAGGGAGGGTTGCTGTCTGTTAAATGAAATGCCTTTGAAAAACCGGGCATTATGGTAGTTGCAACATAACTGAAGTATTTTGTCTGAGGATTCATTCAGCAAGATATTCATTCTAAGCTATGATACAGAAAGGAAGAGGAAAAATGGGTTTTCTAAGGAAAGCTGTTGAAGATTTGCCCTCAAAAACCCACACTAATCCAGGAATAAACTGCCCAAACTTTAATATCGGGTTTACATGCACAGTGATCTAGAATACAGCAATGCAGATATTCTGAACAGAATAACCTCAAAATCAAACAGCAACTACAGCAGTCAACAGTGCATATACAAGGCTATACATGTGGGGTTGACACTATTTTTTAGCTGTCTATGCATACAGCCTATTAAGGACGGAGGCATATCCTCGGATTTAGCTGTAATATAACTTGGCAAAGTTATTATTTCACTCTAAAATGATCAACTACCTTCAAAAGGAACTTGTGATTCCAAGCACAAGGACTGTTTTCAGAGTTATTAAAAATAGGCTTCGCTGGGCATAAGGCTTGCATCTCAGAGATGCATATACTGAGGTCACCACAATAAGAAAGAATTTTCACAAGGTAAACATTCACATGCTCAAAGGATTGAACCATGAAGTGGATTAGTGCAAATACGGCAAATATTTTGCAGAAGGTTTCAAGTGGACCAAACCTCTCAAAAATGTCATGGAGACATCCAGATGAGATAGTTCCTCACCCTGACATTAACAGTGGAGAAGAGTAAACTTAAGACTGAGAAGAATACTAAATAGTTAAAAATGACATTTGGTTCACATGAAAACGAATACGTCTTAACTTTGACCAAAAACTGAAAACCTTCAATGTGGGTTAAAAAATGACAGTTGTAGAAACCATTCGGGCCACCAAAGGTATTCTGCACAACTGCTTTAAAGCTCCAGACTTACTGCTAAACCTTCATGCTTTTACCTGTCAGGAACTCAGGTTGAAGGTGAGTGGAGGAAATAGAGATCTCAACGGGGAGGTGGACATGACTGATATACCAAGTGACAGACAAGACGGCATCATATCTGGATTGGCCAAAAATCATCCTTATTCTTGCTATGCTTCAAGGAGGACTTTCTGAATTACAGGAGAAAGAGGAACAAAGCTATCCACAACCATCTCTCCTTTTTTTAATTTCTCCAAATCATTTGGGTTTCTAATACCATGACGGGAATGGACCCCATTCCTAAGTCAAAGTACAATCAAAGTTCATGAAATTAGTAACGTTTCACTCTTTGATGTCAGCCAAAAGTGCTCTTCGCAGCACCAGCAATGTGCCCAGTAATGACTCCTATAATTCGTGCGGAGTTGCATGCATTGGCAGCGTATCTAAATATGCTTGTAGACTTTTTTTTTTTTTTTTTATAAGACCCATTGCTCCTACTACTATTGGAACTATTTGGGTATCCTTTTTCCACATTGCTCTCATTTCTGCTTGGAAATCCTGATATTTTATAACTTTGTGCGTCTCTGTACGCAGGACACTTTAGTCACTGAGTTTGGCGATTTCAATTATCAATGCTACTTTTTTCTTCTTTTCTTGGACTACTACCATCCAGTTTTCTAGCATCTATCTTTTGAATTGTTGGTAATGGATGAGCCCATGTGATGTAAACTTCATTTTCTATGATGCTTTGTGGCTCATGTTTCCAGTGTTTTTCAGCCACTTCAATACCATGTTTGCACAATCCTCATTGCAAGTGTTACATTATTATGCTTTTCAGTATATAGTCTTTCTGCCATTAGTATGTCACAACCAGCAACGAGGTGTGCAACTGTTTCCAATTCGGTTTTACAAAACCTACATTTGCCTGTATGTTCAATGGACTTTATAAACCAGTGTGTATGTAGCCCACTATCTTGAGCTGAAAATATTCACCTTTCATCTCTTGGTTTGAATTCACCTTTCCCTAACCATTCCTGCGTTCGTTTCTGATCAACATGAGGTTCTTCCAGAAGTTTTCTATACTTGCAACTATATTTATGCATTTTCTACATGTCTTGCCTTTTCATCTGATCCTTCACCTTATATTCTTTCTTTTGTTTTTTGGAACATTCAGTTGCTGCCGGATTTTTATCTACTTCTGGTTTGACTTCCATTCCTGCTCGACGCTGATATGCTTCTGCTAAGTTAAGCAGGCAAGTCATCTGATTTATTCTCATCTTTCAAAACTTTACGTTTGGGCTTTGTGAGGTCAGCAGAAATGTGTGGAGTCCCAAGATTGCAGATCTATAAATGTAATCAGTTTCAAGGAGGCCCATCTCTCCTTCAGAACGGGGAATATATAATCTTGGTATGCACGGATTATTATAGATTATTTGAGCATGAAGCATCCTTCTTGTTTTAGTAGCTTGCTTTAATATCTAATCTATCCAACACGTTTTAGGGCCAATTAATCACTCCAAAACTGTAAGTTATGACAGGAAGACTAAACTGGTTTATAGTTTGGATTTTGTTCCTAGATGTCAATGCTGTTTTCAGGATTAATTTAAGTCTTCTAAAATATTCCTTTTACTCACATTTGTTCATGTTTTATTGCTGATCCTTCATCAATTCCCCAAGTATTTATAGGGTCACTCTTGCTTTTATATCACATTCTTGTCCCAAACTGATGTTTTCCTGGTGTTGCAGTTTTCCTGCTTTAAAGGTTGCTTTTGCACATTTATCAAGGCCAAATGACATTTTATCATCTGAAAAAGTTTTGACAACCTGCAGTTGTGCTTCCAGTTCCGCATCTGATGAACTATACAGTTTTAAATCAACAAAGAGAAGATGAGAAGTCTTTAGACTTTGTTGTTTTCTTAGGAGCCAAATTATAGCCATGACATAAGCTGTTAAGTAAACAGCTTAATTGGTTAAGGGTGAGGCAGAACAGCAGCGGTGACGAGAGTCACCCTGGAATATCCTCCTTTGAATTTTTATCCCTGTGATAATAATTTGTCCTTTATCATGGCTTAATTGCAAAGTGGTCTGCCATTGTTCCATGGCCACTGTAATGTAGTCAATCAGTGTAGGGTGTTATCTTATACATTTTTAAGCACCCTTCCTTATCCATGAATGTGGGATACTATCAAATACTTTTTTGTAGTCAATCCAAGTCATACTTAGATTCTTTCCCTTTTTACAGTTCTCCACTATGACTTTAGCAACAAATGATCCTTTGTTCCATATGACTTTCTTTTATTGCCCTTTTGTTCTTATGCCATAATTGAGTTTTCTTCTAAAGGGCTATAAACTGTTGGCATCAATTCTTGCGTATAGTTACACGTTGTCTGAAGGCAAGTTACTGGTCTATAATTTTTGTGGTAGCTTGCAGATTCTCTCAAGTTGGAGCATTGTTTTACCTGTTGTTAGCCAGATTGGTGCCTGTTGGGGTGCGCATACAAATAGTTCTTACTCATGGCTAGGTCTTCATGCAAAGATGTTAATACTTTTAACCCAAAGTTAGGTACTGCATCTGGGCCTGGGGTTTTCCAGTTAGCTTTTCTTAACTTTGTTTCGATCTCTCTGCCTGTTACTTCATCCCATGTCATATCTTGTACCTTTAAATTTCTTATTCCTTTCTTTCTTTTATCCATCAAGCATCTTTGTTGTGTTCCACAGGATCTTCATAGATACTTCTCCAAAATGCATCTATTTATTTGTCTTTCACTTCCTTTTACCTCATTTCCCAATTCTCTAAAAAAAAAAAAAAAAAAAAAAAAATCTTTGGGGTCATCACTAAATTGCTTATTTTGTACTTTTCATTTATATTTATCCGTGTATCTTATAAGTTCTTCCACCTGTCCTGAAAATGTTAATTTATTTGCGACACTGCATGATAGATCTTTGTCTGGTCTACTACTGCACACATCTTTCTTAGTATTTTTATTGATCTACTCCATCTTCTATAGTCTTCTAACACTGACACTTCTTGTCTTACTTTATATTTTTCTCTATTCAATACTTCCATGATGACATTCGATTTCTCCCCTTCCTTTGGCTCACTACCCTGGCTCTTGTGGTAGAACTTTATCAGTTATTAATTTAGTTGGACAGTAACATATCCTGTTTACTTCTGTTATATTGCATGGATCTCTATGGACAGTCCTAATTACTGTGTTAATTTGTTTTATCAGATTTCTGACTTTTTGGGGTTTTATTGACCTTCTACAGTCAATTTATTTTATTGATTTTAGTATATCTATGTCCATTAATTAAATTAAGCAACTCTTCCCGTAGTTCATTTTCTTCCAGACTGAGGGCACATCCTTTGTTTTCCACTTCCTACGGGCATATAAAGCTCGACAGCATCTTCCTGTGGCACCTTCTCCTCAGTTTCATCCTGTGCCATTCAGTGCTCTGTCATATGGGAACTCACTGGCCTATCGCTCAACATTGACAGCATCAGAATTTCTACAGTCTCCTGTTCCTTCCCTTGCTATCTAGTATCAAGTGAACTTTAATACTGCTTTCCTGAGGAAGGCTTCAAAATATCTTGATATGGCACCTGACCAATTATTTCCTGTTCCACTGGTTTCTCATTAAGTTGGATATCCATTGCTCTATCCTGTTGTGGTGTTTTCTGCATTAGTTTTTCTACACTGAATTCTTCACTTTGCGGATGCTCCATAACCTCAACTCCTATTTCTTTCATTTCTCCACTACTGATCTCCTTTTCTGCTTTTCCTCTCTCTTATTTTTTTGTATTGTAAAGTTTTCAATATCTGGATTCCTTTGTCTGTATTCCTCTTCAAATAACTTTGGTGCTGCTCTTTTTGCATTGGTTAGTTTTGCTTTCTCCTTTTGCATAAATATTACACAATATTAAATCTCTCTCTCTTTCCCATGTCCATATTTCTTCTTCAGATGTCTCCCGATCTTCTTGCTTCTCCTTACTTTGGGGGCTCACTCCATCATGCTGTAATGTAGTTTGTGTTGGACTTCTACATTAAATCCTTCACTTCACAGACACTCCATAACTTCAACTTCTATTTGTTTCACTTCTGCTTTACTAATCTTCTTTTCCACATTCCATCTTTGTGATATTGATTTTTTTTATTGTGAAATTTTCCATATCTGGATGCCTTTGCCTATATTTCTCTTAAAATATCTTTGTGGCTGCCTTCTCTATTTTAATTAACTTGGCTTACTCCTTTGCATAAATATTGCACCATATCAAATCTCTCTCGTTCCCATATCCATATTTCTTTTTTGTACTTATCAAAAATGTCTAGGTTTTGTTTGCATTTTCGCACTTCCTCAGATGCTTCTTTTTCCAAACAGATCAAACTTTCTTGATCCATATACTATTTTTCAAAACTCTTGTATTAATGAACGCAAATTTTTATTTGAAGCTTCTGACAAATTTTCATGTGAAAGTATTTTTCTTTCCTCTAATTCGTCTCTTAATCTCTTTGTATATCCTCTGTCTGGAAATTCTGGTCTTTTTGCACAATACATAATTTCTTTCTTATCCTCAATAGCAGACTATCGTCTTTATGGCTCTTCTTTGGCCTATCAGTTTGTGATTTTGTGGACTGCATCGCTTCCTTCTATGACCGAGGGTGGGGGGGGGGCATCGCTTCCTTCTATGACAGGGGGAGCATCGCTTCCTTCTACAACAGGGGGACCATAAGGGGAGGAAGGTGTCCAAGAAGAATGTTCAAGGATCAATCAACAACAGTACTCTGAATACTTCCTGTTGTGAAAAACTTGCAACTCTGGAAGACCTCAATATTGAATGACTTGAACAACCCCAGAGTTAAATTCCCTAGACCCAATTTTGTGGATTTCCCATTTGCATTCCAGAGATGCAGAGACTGACAAACAAAATTACAGAAAACTACAGACTTGCCCAGTCCTATAATCACTAAAATGACCTGAAATGGGATCCAAGACTTGGTCCTTCCATGTTTGATACTGGAGATCAAAGACATTTTCCTGTCCTGACGCATTATTTTTTCCAGCCAGGTCACAGAAAAACAAAAGGAAAACTCTGAAAATTTGTCAGCCCTAGAATACTGATGTGCAACCTTTGAAACGAGCTCTCCATACCAAAGTCCTCTTGAAGCACCAGATGTATTATCAATCAGTGGAGGTCCAAAAGACAGAACAAGCACTGATCTCACTTAGACAACACAGGGAAGCTCTCATTTTAATGTCATTAGTGGAAACACTAGTGCTACAGCCACCACGAGGTATAGAAGGTGCAGAAAAAATGTAGACTGAAATTTATACTTTGCAAAAGGCACACTGACAGTAATGAAAAACTGATGAATTTTTGCCAGGGCTGTGAAATGCTTTCACCTGTCATAAATCAATGAGTCTAAGGAAGGTTACTGTTACAGAAAGAGTCCAGTTGAGGCATTTTAATAGACTAAGAATTGGCTAATTACCCTCCATCAGATTTCTGATCACAAGGAACCTAGGTTAAACACTCATGCCAGTTACAATGAGTTAACTACCTCTGTTGCTCCTTTTGCAGCAGACTGCCAAAGGATGTTTAGGTATTTGAAGACTTCACATGAGTGGGTGAACAATTTAACATTAGAAGAGTCAAATTCCGTTTGTCACTACTACTCAGTTTGGCATATTTCTCTGTTCTGTGAAAGAAGGTCCACTGTCAATGGCAACAAATGATGTTCCCCCACCACAAACACTTCCATGAGAAGAGAACCAGCTCTGCCTGCACAAAAAAAACAAACAAACACATATGCCATCAACAGCATTATTGCTTCCTCCTGCCTCTCTTTTTGAACCACCCTTGGGAGCAAGGAAATTGAAGGCAAGGCATGCAGAAATAGACTTGTACATTTGACTGAAGTCATTTACTGCCCAACCTCTCTGCACATACACTTGAACAAATTGACTTTTGCTATTTGCTGTCTGGAAAAGAAAACCAGTATAAGGAATGCATTCCTTTTGCAATATTCATTTGTGATGGTCTCCCTTTTTCCTGCTTTTAGGGTCTGTCAGCTACATTCTATTGGGATGGTATGCATAATGTCTGCAGTAGCATCTTGAGTTGTAGGGCTACCTCCCAGTCATTCAATACTACTCAACATGAATCAATGCCAGAATTTCTTTCAAACTGACAAGTTTCTTCCTTGCTGTATTCACAACACCGTGGACCCTAAGATTTTACGTGAATGCTCCTAGGCCATATCTGAAGCATCTGTTGAAAAGGTTTCATTAGGAGGTCCCCACAACAGCAACGCACCAGGTGCAACTTCTCTGCTAAGCCCACCATTTCAGTTCAATGGAGATGCAAGGAGCAAAAAGGACCTCCTGCGCCAGTGACAAGTGCGTGCTGCAACAATGTGGACTACAGGTACCACAAGAGCTTCTTCATATGAATTCTAAAATGGGAAATCATCAGTATTGTTGATGCAATATAACCCAGAGGCCAGAAACACATACTGGGTGCGGCCCATGTCAGTCTTGCTAAAACAAGAAAGCTGTTTTGCAGGTATTCTACTTTGTCTGGTGAAAGGTAAGATTTTTTTAATCACTGGTAACCAAAAGGGAGTCCATGAAGGTCACTTAGAGAATGAGATACTGGACTTCTGAAGGATAAGAGTAAATCCTAGACTATGGGGAAGTGTCATGACTCTAAAAGAGCCTTGTTCACCTGCTCCTGAGACTATATCTAGATAAAACAGCTGCCCAAATGAGGGAAGATGTGGACAGCCTCGGTTTCGCAAGAAGCGATCAATGGAGTCAAGCATTCAGTAAATGCCCTGAGAGCAGTGGCCAAACCAAAGGGCAAGGAGGCAAATTCATTATGCAAGCCCCCCTGCTTCAAATCTGAGAAAACACCTGTGGACTGAAATGTAAAGGAAAATATTTTAGATCTAGGGTGACCAACCATCAGGGCCTGTGTATTCAGGAAAGGCAATCAGGCCTACGTAGTCAGCAGCTTGAATTTTGGAACCTTGCGGTAACTGTCTAATTTTAAGATGTCTACAACAGGTCACCAAATTACCTAATTTCTGGGTTCTTGGAGCTAGGAAATGTTTGGAGTAGAATCTCCTGCTTGTGTGGAACTGGTGCTATTTACCCCTTATACCACTAAATCTACAATAATGGGGTATACCAGACACTGAATGTCTTTTGGCACAGGTGTGGAGTGGTTAACATAGTGGGAATATCTCCCAATGCAGCTTGTTTCACTTCTGCAATGATACAGAGGACCGATTTTTCTGCTATGATACTGCTCCATACAAGAAGGCATTGAGATAGCCACCCTTTTTTGGGGGGAGTGTCTGAACTAGGGAAGGCTTTGAGGGTCTCCATGTAGCCATGGTTGCTCCCTGCTGGTGAAATAACTCTGGGGCTCCCAGACTTACCATTATTTTTCCTACTATCATTTTTTTTTAGAAATTTAACATTCTTGGCATTCATTACTTACTGTTTCCTTGCCTATGAAAGAAAGGTTCTTGCTTACATGGTCAGGTTCCATCTTACCATGGCAAGGGTGGAAAAAAGGGTTGTTTTATACCACACAGTCTTCTCCTTTCATGTATTTTCTTAAAGACTTCACTAGTAGGGGTCCTAAAAGGCAGCTCCATGTCAAGCGTGGTGCTACAAAGCTGCAATTTAATGTATTCTGGCAGGACAGAATCCTAAGGCAGGCAAGTCTATTAATAACAAAGACTGTGAATGTGGCATTTTACAGCACTGTAGACACTTGACAGCAGCTTAATGCACCTGACATGCTCCAAATGCCCTCCCATACTTTTGCCCTCATTTCAGCACCAGACATCTTCCCAGACAGTCACAGATGGCACCTCTGTCACAAAAAAAACGTGCACCTGGCAACTAATGGCCTTGAAGGCCAAGGCGGCAGCTGTAGAAACTTTCTTTCCATATCCATCCGTAGTTTTCCTTTTTTGTGTCATGTTGAAGTATATTGGGGGCAGTACTAGTTTAAACCCTTTTTCTGGATACATAGACACAAATGCTGCGTCTATCACATTATCACACAAGTATTTGTTGGCATCTTGTACCCTGTAATTCTATCGTATTTCTTTGGGGCAGGGGTAGAGAGTCTCCTGGGAGGCTGCAAAAGCATCTTCAGCAGCCCCCAGAACTGGCTGGAGGGTGGTCACAGCTTTAGGGCAGCAAGGCCAAGCAGGTTTAGGCGTTTTTTTTTTTTGGACTATTAGTGTTTCCCTTCCTTCCATTTGAAAGGCACTATCATGGAAAGCGATTCCCCAAATGAAATCTCTGGGGTAGATTCAGAGGGGATTGTGTCCTCAAGTGCATGTATCATAACCCCGAGGGAAAGACAGCTGTTTTGAATAAACAAGTTCCTCTCTTTCTCAATTTACTGTAAGTTTCTTCCTTTAGGCAGAGGGGATTCCAGATATTGATTACTCAGGTACATGGATTTCAGCAGGCTCTGGGGCCACCTTCAGCCACTGCTCTGGAAAAATGATAACGAGCAAGGGAAGGGGCAGGGGGACGGGGGAAAACATACACCTGATGTTTGATATGCAGGTACTGGTAGGTGGCGAAATATTAGTCACCTTTTCTGTCTTCTTGAGAGGAATTTCTTCTTTTGTTGTCAGTCTCCAAGTGGGAACGTCAGATTTCCAAATCATGCTCTATAGTTGAGATCTATTTATCCCCTTAAGAAATCAATTGGGCTTCTGCAACAGATGACCAGGTTTGTTCATTTGAGAAGCAGCTTGCCTAACCTCACTAGTCAGATGCAGCACTGACCTCAAGCATGGCTGCCTCCAAAGATGCAATGTCAGAAGCTTGTAATCGAGTAGGCGTGCAACCCACTGCTGTAAAAGTGCCCCAATGAAACCAGCACCCTTGAAGTGAGCTGGGGCAATGCCTAAGCTAGCATCTTTCAATCTCCATCTGCCTTCACCTTTCACTACTTTTTAAAGTGAGAGGAGGAAGACAATTCAGCAGACCCCATCACAGACAGCTTAAAAGTCTGAAGTCTCTTCCAATCTACAGTGGATATAAAACGTTTACACACCCTTGTTAATATGCCAGGTTTTTGTGATACAAAAAAAAAATGAGACCACAATAAATCATTTCAAAACTTTTCCTACTTTTAATGCGACATATAACAGAATATTCAGTCTTAACAAAATACAGATAAAACAGACATTTAAGAAGAAATGGCAAGTTGGTTCCAAAAGAAACCTTCAACCTCCCATAACTGAGGACAGCTCAACAAGTCTGAATGACTGCTCAAGAGACCTTGTGACCCCCTCCCACCGACTGCTTTTTCCCCCAGAAAGTCTGAATCACCATTTTTCTCTATGGCAATGGATAAATTTCAGACAGATGGGTTACAGATGGCAGTGGAAGGAAATTCCTCTCTTCCAAGGGCCATTCTTCATCCTCCATATCAGAAAGTACTTACTCTGGTTCTTCATCACATGTTGTCCAAGGACTGCCAGTTGATTGTTGAGACGGGAGGCTCTCTCCCACCACCCCCTTGTGTTTTGGTGTGTTTTTATGCCTAGGCATGTACATTTACTTTTTTGTTCCTTGCATAGCCTTTTCAGGGCTCAACCTCCCACTCTCTTTTGGCAGGAAAGCTTAGAAGGGCTTGGCATCCAGACTTGTATTTTAGCCAGCTCAGCATAAGCTGCGTGACAGTTTGGTTACATACAGGTGCTCTAAAGCTTTCACAGTTGGCCAACTGTTATATCCTTCTCAGGCTAGTGCAACAGTGATCATTCAAACATCTACCATTACGGTAAGCTTACTTACACAACACTGAGAAAAGCTCCATAAAATAATGAATACAACACTAAGTTATCTACATTAAAAATTAAAAGTTAATGTCTTCTTTCATATTTACAGAAGGGTGTTTACATGTGAACTACCACCAACTCAGTATGTTCTTGAGATATGGGAAAACAGCTATTGCTGTGTCCCTTCATAAAGTGGGCTCAGCCTCAGATCCCAAGAGCTAGTGTTCGATCAGTAAACAAGCCTAATTTTCAAAGCCAGGAATGAATTATACCTGATTTTATAAACTTTGACCATAGTGATTTATAATTCCTATATTGGATGTAGAAAGGTACTGTTAGGGCACGGTGGTGCAGCGGTTAGCGTTGCTGCTTCACAGCAAGAGGTTCTCCGGTTCAGTCCTCGGCTGGGGTGCCTTCTGTGCGAAGTCTGCATGTCCTCCCTGCGGTCGCGTGGGTTTCCTCCGGGTGCTCCGGTTTCCACCCACATCCCAAAGACATGCTGTAGGTGGATTGAACACTCTAAATTGGCCCTAGGCATGAGTGTGCATGTGTGTGCCTTCTGTGGAAGGTTGGGTGCTGGGCTGGCAACTCGACACTGTAAAAACTCCACTGCCAATCATGAGTGGACAGGTGATCTGCTGTAGCAACCCCTAAACGGGAAAAGCCGAAAGAAGAAGAATGTGACATATAACTTGTACAATTCAACTGAAAAACAAACAAATCTGTTAGGGGAAAAATATAAAAAAATAAACGTACAATACACTGGTTGCATACGTGTGCACACCCTTAAACAAATACTTTGTTGTGTGTGCACACATTTAAATACTTTGAAACACCTTTTGATTTAATTACAACATTCAGTCTTCTTGGGAACACACCTGCCATCAATTAAAGAAACTGATTAACCTCAAATAAAGTTCAGCTGTTCTAGTAGGATTTTCCTGACATTTACTCAGTTGCCTGCTACAGCAAAAGCCATGGTTCGCAGTGGGCTTAAAAAGCATAAAAGGGATCTCATTGTTGAAAGGCATCAGTCAGGAGAAGGGTACAAAAAAATTTCCAGAGCATTGGATATACCATGGAATACAGTGAAGACAGTCATCAAAGTGGAGAAAATATGGGACAACAGTGACGCTACAAAGAACTGGACATCCCTCCAAAATTGATGAAAAGACTAGACAAAAACTGGTCAAGGAGGTTGCCAACAGGCCTACAGCAATAATGAAGGAGCTGCAGGAATTTCTGGCAAGTACTGGTTATGTACTACACGTGACAACAATCTTCCATATTATCCATATGTCTGGACTATGGGGTACGGTTGCAAGACAGAAGCCTTTTCTTACAGAGAAAAACATCCAGGCCCAGCTAAAATTTGCAAAACAATACATCAAGTCTCCCAAAAGTATGTGGGAAAATGTGTTATGGTCTGATGAAACGAAGGTTGAACCTTTTGGCCACAATTTCAAAAAAAGAAGTTATCTTACCATAACGTTCCATCTGTGTTGCTGATCTTCATCCATTCATCACTGATGGGTTTGGTTCAGAGCCCTCGGAACAAAGTCAGCCTTATACCAAACTCACGCCAGCCAAAAACTCTTGAGCTAAGATTTTACCCATAATCCCCTTTCTCCCTGTTACCTTAGATCGAGTTTCTGCCTAGCAAGTAAAGCAGAGGCAATCTCAGAGCAAAAAAACCTTAGTCCATGAAATGGACCCAAAGATTCCCCAGGAGCCTCTTGGAGGGGGAAGGAGGATGGGGGTGATGAATGGATGAAGATCAACAACACAGATGGAACGCTATGGTAAGACATGACTTTTTATCTGATGATGTAAATCTTCATTTCCATTCATCACTGATGGGACAGAATCCGCAGCTACCTTACATCCATGGGTGGCCCTAAGGAAGAACATTCCTGAGCAGCATTGAAACAAAGGACACTCTCCTCTTCACACCAGATCCAGCTTGTAATGAGTGATAAAGTTATGAGAGGAAGCCCACGTAGCTGCTGCACAGATGACGTCCATTGAAGCTCTAGAATGAAAAGCCACAGAAGTTGCCACCTATCTAGCGGAATGAGCTCTGATGTTTAATGGGACAGATTTCTTTCCTAGATTATAGATGAAAGTTAGTCTCTGCGCCAGTTGGAGTCTCACTTTAGAGATTGACATTCCCATTTTTGGACCAAAAAAAGGAAATAAACAATCTGATTTCCTGTCTAGGAAAAACCTCACTTGCCTGTGAACATCCAGTGAATGTAAACAATACTCTCCTTTGTTAGAAAAATTAGGAAAAAAAAACCCAGGCAAATCAATTGTCTGATTAACGGAAAGCTCGGAAATTACTTTTGGTAAGAAGGAAGGATTGGTCCGCAGTGATACTATGTCCTTATAAATCAAATAAGGATGCTTGGTACAAAGAGCTTGGAGCTCCGAAAGGACACTGGCCAAAGTAATAGCCACCAGAAAGACAGATTTCCAGGACAGAAACTTGATGTCACACGTGGGTGCTTTTTCTTAGGAGGACCGTGTCAAAGACTGCAAGACAAGAGTGAGACTCCAGGGTTCTGTGAGCTGTTTAATTGGAGGTCTTGAATGACAGATTCCTTTCAAAAAGGTCTTGCTCAGACTATGAGAGATTGAGGAGTCACCGAAACCATTACAAAAATTTGAAATGCCAGCTAAATGGACATGAATGGTTGAAGCTGTGGTGCCCTCCTCGAAAAAATTAGATAGGTACTAGAGTACAGCAGAGATGGGTGCAGAAAAAAAGGTCCAAATCTCTGTCTAGACAAAATCGAAAATCTTTTTCATTTGTCAGCATAAAGTTTCCTGGTGGATGGTTTATGGGAAGTCACAATAATGTCACGTACTGAAGAGGGAAGATTACAATGCCTGGCAATCACTGGAAGTGGAGAAGCCAAGCTGTGAGCTTGAGGCTGGAAAGGTTTGGGTGGCTCAGCCCTTGAGGGAGAGATATCAAATCTGGAATTGGAACCAGGATTCATGGTCTGCAAAGAAGATGAGGCCAGAGAAAGGGGAACCATACCTGTTGAGGCCAAAAGGGGGCTACGAGGATCATCTTGCTTTCCAACTGATGGGCTTTCTTCAGAACTAGAAGAATCAGAGGAATGAGAGGATAAGTATAAAGAAGCCCTGTGGACCAAACATGAGTAAGTGCGTCCCTCAGGGACTCCCTCTGTGAGGGAATTAGGGAAAAATAGTTGCTGCACTTGTGGTTGGACTTTCCTTTGGCATTGAAAGGGTGCACAGAGCTCTTGGGAAACCTGCCACTAATTCAAACTCTCCGCCTAGGTCAATAATTATCAAATTTCTTTCATACTTGGACAAGGAACTGATTTTAAGATATGCTTGGAGGAAGGTACCTCTAAAATATAAACAGAGCCTGATAAGATTTGATAATGACTATTCATCTAGAATAATGGAACAAAGGAAAAAAGTGTGGCCAATGATAAAGTTTCTGAAACAAAATAACATCAAGGCACAACTTGCATATCCAGCTAAGATAAGAATACTGTATGCCAATGAGATGAGGAATTTTACTGACTTAGAGGAAGCCTCTTCATTTATTAAAACTAATAATGCGATTACTTTACCAGAAGATATGGATTGGATGTCACCTTCTCTCAAGAGAACAAAAGAAACAAATGTCTGGACAGATGTCAAAAAGAAGAACCAAAAGACTGATACTGTTACAGCCAAATCTCTCAAAGCATCTACTATGATATGAATTGTTTTAACATTACTTTAAAGGACCAATTTTACTGCTTGGAATTTTAAAAAAGGTAACTAACTACTGGAATCTTTATATTTTTTGAAAATAGATGACACGAGAGTTTTCACACTACCTCAGGTATGTAAAAAGTACAGTTGTGTACACTTACCATAAATGTAGACGTTCAAGTGTATTCACTGTTGCAGTCATTACATTCGGGTTATCCTGCTAGCAGGTTGCCCTCAGTCGGCCTGAATTCCAAAGTCTTGGGTCCTACGTCGGTTGCTGTCGCCTCTTCCCTGACGTCAGGTCATCAGGGGTATAAAAGATGCAGCCGATGCCATTTTATTTAGTTTTTCTTGCCCCAGAGGTCAGGTGCCCCCAAAAAGGTAGGCTAAAATTATGTAAGTAAAACATATATGCACCAAAATAAGCTTTATCTTCATCTATAAGCAAATACACCACCTAGGTTGTATAGATTAGAGAAGTAAAGGTAAGTTCCAGCAAAAATAAGGGGGATGGCGGGTGGGTAACCTGGACTGCAACAGTGAATACACTCTAACATCTACATTTATGGTAAGTGTACACAACTGTACTATGTTCTTCGTGTTTCACTGTTGCAGTCATTACATTTGGGTTGAGTCCCAAAGCTATGGTTGGGGGGGGGCTGGAGCTAAACAGCATTAGGAGCGGTTATGAGGCCCTGCAGAACTGCAGTGGCAAAGCCTGCCCTGGATTTAGAGTAAAGAGGCAGATTGTAGTGTTTTGTAAAGGTATGCAAGGAACTCCAAGTAGCAGCCTCCAAAATGTCTTTGGTTGGTACTCCCCTGAGAAAGGCTGCAGAAGTGGCTGCAGCTTTGGTTGAATGTGGCCTAATGCCCTTAGGCACTGGTATGCCATGCTGTGAGTAGCAGAAACAAATGCAGTGACCTATCCACTTTGAAATAGTCTGCTTGGAGATGGCCTTTCCTTGTGATGCTCTGGCATATGCCACTAGTAATTGTTCTGTCTTTCTGAAAACTTTAGTTTTTTCCAAGTAGAATCTTCGTTGTCTGTGTACGTCCAAAGAATGCAGAATTTTCTCCCCCTTGTTCTGTGGATTTGGATAAAA
The DNA here is from genome assembly GCF_019279795.1 of Protopterus annectens. Classification (NCBI taxonomy): domain Eukaryota; kingdom Metazoa; phylum Chordata; order Ceratodontiformes; family Protopteridae; genus Protopterus; species Protopterus annectens. The sequence continues at coordinate 1,098,792,726 of NC_056739.1, read as the reverse complement.
GGTTGGCAAATGCATTGTTTGGTTAAGGGCTACATTAGATACCACCTTAGGCATAAATGTAGGGTTTGTTCTCAGAGAGACCCTGTCTGGATACAAAATGATAAAGGGTTCCACAGCCATGAGAGCCTGTAGCTCTAAAACTCGTCTTGCAGAAGTTATTGCTAGGAGCAGAGCTGTTTTCCAAGATAAGAACTTTATGTCCGCTGTAGTAGCTGGCACAAAAGGAGGTAAGGTGAGTTTTTCCAAGACATAATTGAGGTCCCATGCAGGTATTGGCATTCTCCTTGGAGGCCTTAAGTTTTTGGCTCCTTTGAGGTACTGCCTTAATAAAGGATAAGAAAAGAGTGGTGGCTCTGTATTGTAATGAGCCGAAATGGCAGAGGCATGGGTTTTAACTGATGAAAAAGATGGGCTTTGTCCAACATCTCAGTTAAATATTGCAAAATCTGAAGAATATTTGGGACAGCTGTATCAGTTCCTTGAGCTTGGCTCCAAGCGCAAAATCTCTTCCATTTCCCAGCATAGGATTTTCTAGTACTAGGCCTTCTGGCTTCTAAAATGACATCCATCACAGCTTTACTGAGAGGTGTGGTTTGTATGGCTACATTATCCGCCATGCTGCCAGGTTTAGGGTCCTGAGTTAGCTGTGCAGAATCTGATTGTTTTGCTGGGAAGTAGATGAGGTATTTGAGGTAAGGTCCAGGCTGGGCATTGGGACAAGTTCCTTAAGATCGGATATCAGTACTGTCGTGGCCAGTCTGGGGCAATCAGAATCATTTTTGGTTTCTCCTGCCTGACCTTTTGGAGTACCTTCGGGAGGAGAGGCAGTGGAGGAAAGGCATATACTGATAGGTTTGTCCAGTTGAAAGACAAGGCATCTACTTTCCAAGCTTGTCTGTGATAAGTCCTTGTGCAGAATCTTTTTAGTTGATTGTTTTGAGGGGAGGCAAATAGATCTATGTCCGGGCGTCCCCATTTCATTGTTATCATGCTGAACACTTGTGGATCCAGGTGCCACTCGTGGGGATCCATGAGGTTTCTGCTTAGTCTGCCAAAGTATTTTCCTTTCCTGGCAGGAATTGTGCCTGCAGATGAACTTGGTAAGTCAATGCTGTGTCCCATAAAGCCATGGCTAGTCTACATAGGGGGTAAAAGAATGAGTGCCCCCCTGCTTATGTACCACATGACTGTGGTGTTGTCCATCAGTAGTTGTCCCGGACGAAGTAGGTCCTTGAAGGCTGTCAGGGCATTTTGAACAGCTAGCATCTCTTTTTGATGGATATGTAGATGCTTTTGGTTTGTGGACCAGGTGCCCTGAATGCCTCTTCCTGCCATGTGTGCCCCCCAGGCATAATCTGATGCATTCGTTCGGCTCTGCCTGGCTGGGGATAGTGAGAATGGCTGTCCCTTGTTTTGGTGACAAGCCTTTGCCCACCATCGAAATTCCTGTTGCAGGCAGGGAATTAGAGTAATCATTGTTTCCAGGCTGTGGCAATGTTGTGTCCAGACACTTTTTAGGTAACATTGAATTTTCCTCATATGCAGTCTTGCATATGGAATTAGTAAGATGCAGGAAGCCATGAAGCCCAAAGCCTGCAGAATTTTTCTTGCAGATAACTGGGCCTTTGTTGCCATTTCCTTGAAATAGGTAGTCAGTTGCCTTTATTTGTCTGGAGTGAGATAAGCCATCTGGGGCAGTTGTACTTAAGCTTGCACCCAGGAATATTATCTCTTGAGAGGGTACTAGTTTTGATTTCTTTTTGTTGACTGTGTACCCTAGGCCTGTTAAAAGTCTTATCACAAAAGTCAGATGCTGTAGTAGAATGTCCTTGTTCTCTGCTTGTATGAGGCAGTCATCCAAGTAAGAACATATTTGTATTCCTCTGTCTGCAGTAAGCAATTACTGGTGCCAGGCACTTTGTGCAGACCCTGGGCAAAGTAGATAAGCCAAAGGGCAGTGCAGAGAATTGGTAATGCTTTCAGCCAGCCTTGAATATGATGCATCTTCTGCATGATTGTCTGGGACATGCAGGTATGCCTCTTTTAGGTCTAAAGTCACGAGCCAAGCCTTGCTGCCTAGCATGGGCAGAAGCTGTTTAAAGGTCAACATCTTGAATTTTGGTATATTCAGGAAAGTGTTTAGAATAGATAGGTCCAGTATTGGTCTCCATGCTTTGTCCTTTCTGGGTACCAAGAACAGTCTTGAGTAAAATCCTTGTCCCTGCTCCTGCTGTGGTACTTCTTGAATAGCTTTCATGTCCATGAGAGCTGCGACTTGTTTTTGAGGCTCTGCCCATTGATTTTTTGGCAGGTCTGGCCAACCGTTTGCCCTTGGCAAGGTGTGGAAACGAAACTTGTAGCCTTGTGACACTGTCTAGAACCCATTGTGCCAATTTTGAGAAAAAAGTGCTAGTTTTTCCCCTAAGGGTGCTGCCACAAGATAAGTGCTTGGCGCAGGCAGGGAGAAGTCATTGGGACTGTTTCCTGTATGATTGTGATTTGTCCTCTCCACCTTTGGAGGTAGAAGCACTCCACTGCTTAGACCTGTAGGATCCTTGCGGCTGTGATCTGCCTCTAGGGCATCTGGATCTGCCTCTCTGAGGTCTGTCTGAGACTGGAAAGGACCAATTCTTTGTAGGCCAGTGTCTGCCAAATCTAGGTGGCTGTACCTGTAAGAAATCCTTGACCGTTTGCATAGAGTTAGCTTTGTCCTCCATTTTCTTTAACACCTCTTCTGCCTTAACACCAAACAAGGTATCATGTTGTAAAGGGGCATCTAATAATTTTGCTTTAACATGGTCAGGCAGATTTTGTTCTTTTAACCAAGCATGCCTCCTAATGACAGAACCCGTAACATTAGGGCTGCAGGAGGCTTCCAGAGAATCAAACCCACATTGCAAAGTATGCTTTCCAACTTGTTCAGCTGCATGCAATAAATCCTGCATTTCTTTGTTTTCTGCACATTCAGAATTTGCCATCATTTTCTGTTTAAGCAGTGTCATGATATATTGCTGATATTTGAGCATATGAAACTGGCAATTTAAGGCCCTTATAGACAAAGTAGTAGATGTGTAAATCTTTTTCCCCATCTATCCAGAGGCCTAGAATCCCTGTGAGAGGGGGTAGGATTTTTTGCAGTAGAAGCCTTGACCCCTTTTGGACCCTGAGAAATAGCTTCTGGGTCTGCAGTAGGGTTTTTGAAAAGGAATTTATGAGAGTCAGGGACCCTGTAGTATCTGTCCGGCTTAACAGGAGCTGGAAAGAGTCAGGAGTCAGACTAGACTCCGAGAACACATCTACAATGTCCAACACAGGTGGAATAGATAGAGGCCTCTGTTGAGGAAGTAAAAAGAAGTCTCTGAGCATTTTCTTAGATTCTGAAAAATCTTGGCTCTCCCAGTGGAAGTGCTCCCTCATGGTATGCAAGGTTGCCTCAAAAGAGTAGTCCTCAGGAGGAGAAGCTGAAGGAATTTATTCTTCAGCATCAGAATCCTCATAGGGGGGAAGAGAATATTCCTGATCAGAAGAGGAATCAGAAGAAATGGAAACCTGATCTGAAGATTCATAGTCCGTCTCTTGCCTAGGCCTCTTATCAGGAGGGGGATGGGAACCCCTGATCAAGGTAATTAAGTTTTCGGCAATTTTCAGCATCTGTTTTTTGGGCATGGAGGCCTGTCCTTGTGACTGGTGAACTTGTTTCTTTGCCTTTAAAGGTGTTTTAGTCTTTGAAGTCTGTTTAATAATTAATTGTTTAGGTCTGAATACACCCTCAGAAGCCGATGCCTGCTCAGCGGCTCCGGACCCATCTGAGGGGCTAATCTCCAAGGCTCCAAATACCTTGAGTTTCCTGTGGCCTGGCTGACTCCACGTGGGAGCTGGTAGCGGCCTGTGACTCTAAAGTAGCGGGCGTCAGGGGCTGCGAAAGCTCCTCACTGAAAACCGGCGACTTGCTTAGGAGAAGCTTCGTCGTTGGTTTTGGACCTCGGTTGCCTGTCCTTTTCTTTGCGTTTTTTTGTGAACTCCGGTAGTCGGATGGCTATCCGACATTGTATAATTATATCTTCACCCAAAATAGCTCAATGCAAAATTGTACAGATGCTTAATAGTGCATTGGTTAAATCTAGCACAAAACCAACAACTAGCAACGTCGTGGTCAGGGCCTAGGCAAGGAATACAGTAAGAATGAAAGTCCTTATGAGGTATTTGCTTTCCACAAGAAATACAATTATTAACTTTTTCTGACATTGGTCTGGAGCAAGAAAAAAAGTTTCCTCAATGAGGTACTTAGCTTTTAATGAAGATTTCGGATCTGAAATTCGAACACTAAAATCTCAGGAGTCGGCCGACCGGCACTTGCAAACTGCTTCAGGCACCGCACGGCAAGAAAGACGAAATAAAATGGTGTCGGCTGCATCTTTTATACCCCTGACGACCGGACGTCAGGGAAGAGGCGACAGCAACCGATGCAGGACCCAAGACTTTGTAATTCAGGCCGACTGAGGGCAACCTGCCAGCAGGATAACCCGAATGTAATGACTGCAACAGTGAAACACGAAGAACATCAGGGTATTTTTCTTTCACAGGAGGAGGGTTATATAGCACAAAATATTTATTTTGTAAATCAACATAGTATATGTGTATTTTCCCTTAATTTTCTCTTTTCTTTCTCTCTTTTCTAATTTATTTTAACTGCATCGTGTAGAGTCCTTTTAGTCAAATAATTTTAGTAATAATCTATTTATTGTTGGCTTATTTAGTGTATGCTCCTCTGTTGCATTTAATTTATCCAAAATGACATATCTGACATGTTTGGGATCTCATAAGGGTAACTAAATATTGGATATTTTCTAAGTCAACATAATTGTTTACACTACTAACATTCCATCCCGATATATAAAATACTATAGAATAATAGAATATAGACTTTCATACCTCTTAAGAAAATTCTCCATATAATTTAATATATGGAGCTCAGTTGATATTGTTTGTTAAAGGTTTGAGTGATAATCCAATAGATCTATCTTTATCTATTGGATTAGGAATGACTTTCATTCCATGTTTAATGGGAAATTCATATGTATTTGATACTTTAGAATTAATGTTGTTATAGAAGTACGTCTTTAAAGCCTGACCAGAATTTTACCCTACTTATATTTAAAGAAGAAAGAACATTAAATTACACTCCCAAGTTTACGCACATAAAATTAACATCCAATGTTATCAGAAAATATGGTATAACTACTATAATAAATAAAAAAGCAAAAAGTTTCTTCCAATAACTTGAAATGGATTTAACATTCTTATCATTAAATACTAATGGCTTAAATAATGTAAATAAAAGATCAAACTTACTAAAATATTTAAATCTAAATAAGGCACAAGTAGTATTTCTCCAGGAAACGCATTTTAAGACTAATGACAGCTTTATTTGGAACCCTAAGGACTATACAGTCTTAGCTCAATCCTCCTATAGAACAAAGACAAAAAGAGCATCAATTCTCTGGAAGAAAAACAATCACTCCAAAAGTTATTTATAAATATGAAGACAAAGGTGGCCTACTAGCATTTGTTATAATTAAATTTAATAACAGAATATGGACCTTAGCTAATCTATATTGGTTCCCAGGAATTGGAGCAGGAATGGTTAAAACACACCTAGATTTCCAACAATTATAAAGGAAATCTTACACTGGGAGGAGACTAATTGTACCTTAGAAGCTTCAGAAACCACCAAGAAGTCTTTTCGCAAAGCAACATTTCAAAATTCTTAAAAAAATGGATTGATTCATTTAATTTAATAGACACTTTTAAAGTAAAAGATGATAAATCCTTATTTTCCCATAAAGACCACCGATTTGGAACACAAACCAGAATAGACAAATTATTCGTAGTTTAAGATTTACAAACAAAAATCCTCAACTTCTCAATAGTTCCATGCCCCTTTCTTAGATCATGACTCTCTGATAATGAAGCTCCAAATAGTGTTTAAACCTTTAATCCTCTCAACTAGAATTCCATCATATATCACGAAATTTAAAGAATTCAGACCCTGGATGTTTGTCAGAACTACAATTATTTCTTGAAATTAATAATACAACAGAAATCAGTAGAGTCATGGTTTGGGACTCATTAAAAGCGCATTTATTTGGTAAGACCCTTAGCTGGTACAAAAACAAAGATAGAGAGAGTGGGAATCTGAATCATTAGACTTGCAAACCAACTCGACAGCAAAATCTAAAAAAAAAAAAAATCAGAATTGTCCAGAAGTCAAAAAAGAAATAGAGGAATTAAATAAAAAATATAATAAAATTCAAACCACAAAACTTGTCTAGATTTGGAAAAATTAAAAATAAACTCATTAGCCACCTCCCCCAGATATCTACATAACTTATCTACAAGAATTAAAATACAATCTAAAGCAAATAACATTAGTAGTATATATCATGAAAAGAAAGGGAAAAAAGCATCAGATATAGGAGACATCCTTGAAGCATCTCAGTTCCATTATATGGAACACTTCAAAAAAGAAGATTTAGATACCAACCAAATAAACTTAGATACAAACCTTATCAATATAAAAAACAATTCCTGAAAACATAAAACTAGACCTACAAAAGCCTATATCCTACAAAGAAATTGTTGACAAGATAAAATAAAGTAAATCTAACAAAGATGGTATAATTACGGAAATTTACAAACTCTTCCCTTCAACAGTAATCTCCCTTTTTCATAAAACTTTGCTAGAAGTTCAGTCAGAAGAAAAACTACCACCCTCATGGAAATATTCTCTCATAATACCAATTCTAAAAGATAATAAACCATCAACCTTTGCACCTCATACAGACCTATATCATTACTGAATAAAGATTACAAAATATTCATGTCAGTCCTAGCTAACAGAATGAAAATCCCACTTTCAAAGACAATTAATGATCAAACTGGATTTTTATACAACAGGCACACACATGATAATATTAAAAGGATACTTACTCTTATAGATTATGTGAATAAAGAAGATAAACACTTGTAATTGGATTAGACATAGAAAAAGCCTTTGATTCCCTCAGCTGGGAATATCTATTTAAAACTTTAGCATTATTTGAATTTCCTCCTCCCTTCATCTTATTACTAAAAAAACATATATATTAATAACTTTGCCTACATTAAATTAGGTTATTTCACCTCAGAATCTATCCATATAATGAAAGGTACTAAACAAGGATGGCCCCTTTCTCCAATTTTATTTGCTTTGGCTATAGAAATGCTTGCAGAAATAATACACAATAATCCAAGAATAAAAGGAATACAAGTCTATGACCAGTTTGTCTGTTTGTGTCTTTCGGCTTTTCCCGGTTAGGGGTCGCCACAGCTGAACTCTGGTCCGCTAATGATTGGTAGTGGATTTTTACGTACCGGGTTACCAGCCCTGACGAACAACCTTCAATGAAGGCACTCTCCATTCACGTGTGCCTCCACACAGAAGACATTCTAGCTGAGAATCGAACGGGACGTCTTGCTATGAGGCGACAACGCTACCGCAGCACCACCACCGGCAGTACATATGTAAAATAATGTTTTTTGCTGATGATATTTTATTAACCCTATCAAAATTCCAGAGAGTCATTAGGAGAGCTAGAAGTAGTAATGGAGAAATTTTATAAGATTTCAGGTATACACATTAATAGATCAAAATCAAAATTTCTATTTTTAAGTAAGAAAAAAGAACTACAAGTTACAGATAAATCCATCATAGGAAAACAAGAACTTACACTAAATTATTTAGGAATAGTGTTATGCAAAAATATAAACAAAGCAATATTAATAAATTATAAAAACATTATTGAAACAATAAAAATATACATAGAAAAGTGGAACAAAATTATATTAACTTTTGAAGACAGATTGCAATTAACAAAAATGGTCTTATTGCCAAAAATACTATATGTAGCATTAGCAATACAGTTAATTCCTGAAAGATGCATTCTTAAATAAACTCATGTTTAATAACATTTTTATGGTATCTCAAAAAGACTAGAGTAGCTCTAACTCATCACATTAGACCCTGGAAACAAGGAGGATTGAACTTCCCAGAAACAGAAACATATATAAAAGCACCTGTGCTTAAAACTACAATAGAATGGATAAACCCAAATTATTTTGCCAACTGGAAAGAATTAACAACGGCTATATTAACAAATGAATTTAATCTGTTAAAAAAATTTTAATAGTAGACAAATCAAACAAACCCTGGTACATACTATACATAAGTATACAATATAATATAACAAAACTCTCTAAAACAACACTGATTAATCATTACATCAATACCTTTAGGAAACTTATCAATGCAAACAGATCTAAAACTTTGGATTGACCTTTTAACCCCATTTACCATCACTAAGAACTTTCCTCACAAAATATTTAGGGAAACAACCTCCTGGGAACAAAATGGATTCTTATGCTGGTTTCAATGTCTAAATAAATTAAATGTTTTAGATATACATATGATAAAAACTGCTTGCAGTATTCCAACACAAGACTGGTTAACCTCACAACGCATTCTAATGTATACTCAAGATTTATGCAGATTGATTAATAATTCCTCATTTAAAGATATTCCAAATCTAATAAGTTTTCTGTATGAATTTATATATAATTGTGAAAAGAAAAACTCCATTTCAAATCTATATAAAGAGTTAATAACTTAAAAAATTCCCAAACCATCATACTGGCAGTTCTTAACAAAAGGTCAGTCATTGCAGTTAACAGAAGAAATTAAAAGTAAAATCTTACTATCAGTTAATACACCTCTAACACACGGTAATGGAAAATATTTAACTGGAAATACTTACACAGAGCATTTTTAATACCAGATATAATTAAAAAGATCAGTACTACTACAAATGTTTTTTTGCTGGAGGTGTGAAAAGTAAAATAAAGCAGACTGGATTCATAATTTTTATGAATGTAATAAAATTAAATCATATTGGAATGGAATCAATCATTTTTTACAAGCTTTATTTAATGAATCCTTTACCTTAAAATATTGATAACACTAAATGTAAATGAAGGTCCCTACCTGAATAAGGCAAAAATGTATTGGTTATGGACAATACTTGCTATATCTAGGAAATGCGTAACCAGAAGGTGGAATTCAAATACACCCTTGACCTTGGAACTATTCTAAACTTTACTGAAGACACCTGCATCGATGGAAATAAAAATCAAAGAACTGCAAATCTATCCCAGGCCATTGGTAAATAATCCTTGGAAAAAAGTTATATCTTTGTTGGACACTCTGCAATAATCAATATTCTATCTCTAATAACCGATCTGTTAATTCTATATTTAATGACATACATTGTGTGTATATAATTGTAAGTCAGGCTATTGTAAATATTGTATATAGTTTAAAATATTAAAAATATTATGTAAATGTTATTTTAACTGAAAATAAAAAAAATATTTGAGAAAAAAAAGAAATATCAAAACAGAAAATTCCAACAATGTCAAAGACTTGGCCGACAGCTGGCTTGAACGTGGCTTTACAGCAACGCGGCAAACGAGATCTGGGGTAACAGGGAGAAGGGGATTACGGGTAAAATCTTAGCTTGAGAGTTTTTGGCTGGAGCGAGCTTTAAAAAGTGCTTCAACGGTGTATTAGTTTAAGGGTGTGCACACACAAAGTGTAATATCTTTTCTGATTCCTCTGTAATCTGCCTAGACTCTCACTTAAAAATGTTTCAGTATGTTTAATATTCTGTCTCCCAAGAAATCTTCTTCCACAGGACAGTAATAAGAAAGGGAATTTTTATCATTTGAATGGAGCTGATCAGGGGAGTGGATATGAGATGAATATGCTAGTGAATGGATTTGAATCAGAAACCTCGTAATCTTTAGGAGTGAATCCACATCAAATTTTGAAAAGGGGGGGGGGCTGTCTGAAGACAAGGATGATGGCTTCACGATTATAATGGCCTGGTACAGGCCCTGAGAAAAGTCTATCCACTCCTCTTTAGGAGGAGGGGGAGAAGTTGCATGTTTTTTTTTTTTTTTTTTGCATTTTTTTTCTTTAGGCATAATGTCCGCTTGAACCAAACATGGTGTTTCAGATCCCTGATGTACCTAAATAAATTCACCTGGGATCACCTCCCCAACTAGTATCTGGGAATGTCCAATTGACCCTCCGAGATGGTGTGGCTCAGATTTACCCGCTGGTTCCTCAGGTGTAACGGCCTTTGATGGGATCGCAGTAGAGGACATCTGAGAACAGGTTCCGAAACATCAGCGGGTACATCAGAATCAAAAAGTGTCAACTGACATTCTGGCCTAGGTCTTTTAAGCTTCTTCTTAAGCTGTAGTGGCATGTCTGCAAAAGTAGAATCTACAGTCTTGGAGTGTGCCAAGTGTTTGAGACACTGGGTCTCTAGAAAGTGTTGAGTGAGGGACAAATGGGATCGCAATTTCTTGGGTACAAAGGATTGGCAAATGAAACAGGCCATGTAATTGTATTCCACTCTTAAGAGGGAAAAAAGACACTAGGTATTCAAGTCTTTGTATAGAATTTACCTACAGCACAGGCACTTACCACTCCTAGCTGCCATCTAATACTGGTACGGTAAGCAAAAACACTTTGGGGACCTTCTTTTACTTTTCTAAACAGAGTACTTGCTTGTTTACTCGAAAAAAGGTACCGATGACCAAATGACAGTCTGACAGATATATTACCTGCATATGGACTGGCATAATGGCCTTGTATGTCCATCTATATACCCCTACCCTTACAAACTGAGGTCACATGTCAGACATACAATCCTGGGAAGTTAAAGCTTTGGTGCTTCCTCTGGATGTCAGCAGTGATAACCTATTCGTTGTGAATACTGCAACAAAGAATTCAGTCAGGACATTTGTTCAATGACCATCATGCTTTATTGACATTTCACTTAACTATATGTAGTTTAACAGATTGAGACAAGGATAATTACCAGTACAATATTGTGCGAAAATGCTACTGTTCATGAAGTTTTGTTTATATTACAGTAGTTTTAATGACAGTTAAAACAAAGCTGTAAGTGGGAACAAAACAATTTTACTGTCATGCCTTATTAACACTCCACTCATTTTAAGCTAGTGAGAGTGGTGCTTAAACAGTACCAGCAATGATTTCCACATCTGTTAAACCTGCATGCATTTAAGTGACAGTCAGTAAAATATAGAAGCCATTAAAATGAAGTATTTTTTTTAATACTGTATTTTTCATGAGTCGCTCTGCATTAGTACGGCATAACATACTAGCTGTGCATTACTCAACACCCTTTTTAAGGCCAATATTTTAGCATAAATTTCTTGACTTATACACAAGTATATGCAATCATTTAAAACAACTTTTGGAATACCCTCCAAATGATAAATTGTTGATGGTCTGCAATAACCCACATGGTACATATACTTGTGGATTTTGCCACTATTGCAAATACATCACTAAAGAGCCTTATACTGGGTTTTCATATTTAGTCAAAACGTATGTTCCTATAGGGAATTATGACTGCAGCTCCTGCAGGGCTGTTTATAGCTAAACAAACTATGTATGATAGCTTTTATGTACTTACTTTGACCATAACAAATAACTAACTTTGTTGATGTACACAAACCATTTTCAACCACAAATCAGGCCAATATAGCAGTTAAAAAGGTCAACATATAATTGCACAACATACTAGAAGAAATATACAAAAAAAAAGTAAATTTTAATAATAATGAGGAAGACAATGTGGAAGTGGTCTCTGAGCATTTATGAGCATCTATATGCGATTAAGGTAATTCCAACAATGCAGTATTTTTGATGTAGTAGAGCATGTAATTCCTTTAAAAAGGCTCGTTTTAAGTGCTTCTGAAATTAAACTGCAGGAGGTGGAGAGGGGCAGTTTTGAATGCAAGTAAAAACAGAGAACTTTGAATATGTCAATATGCCAGTTTCTATGACCACTTCAGCTTGATAACTGCACTGAAATATATGGCACTAAAATACCTAATTAGCACAATTATAAAGGATACCTTTATTTTATTTTCACTGCCAAAGTCATAACTACACTCTATAACTGTACTCCTCATACATTCTTAATTGCTTTTATTTTGCATTTCAGAGCAAGGTTAGTAAAGTGCCTTAAAATACAGTCTTGTGTGCATAATTTAAGTGTGTGGCCTTTCAAAATCTAATGTTATTTTAGATTATTCCACTAGATGGCAGCACCAAATTACTGACATTAAATAAAATTAGTTTTATATTTAAAAGTATAGACTATTGTTAATTTTTTTTTTTAATTATGTCAGCACAGTTTATAATTTTACTTCTGACTCAGAGCAAATATACAATTCAGTTTGATACAGACTAGAGGGTTATGTGCACGATTTTTAATTTATTTACTTAAGGAGTGCCTTCGGAAATTATGATAGCTGTGGAGAAATATTACACTACAAAAGAAAGTGTTCAAGCATTTTATATCAATAAAAAGCCTTCATAAACTATTAACTGGCATTTTTGTTTTGTTTGGATTCACTTAGGTTCCATCAAACATCCCTGAGGACCTATGTCTATTTATATTTCTTTACGGGGGTAGTGCACTATCAGTATTATCCAATTTCAGGCTCAGCACAGATTAAGATATAAAATGTTGCACACACACACACACACACACACACACACACACACACACACACACACACACACACACACACACACACACACACACACACACACACAAGCAAGCAATTCAGCATTAAATACCAACATACTGCCTGTAGACAAAACAGTACTCCAAACCTTTCTCAATCTCCAGTCACTCCACTATCCTATATATACTTATTAATCTCATCTTCATTACAGTACCTATATAAATTTATTTTACAGACTCCACTTTCATTCACAGTTTACAAATAGAGTACGTCTTTCAGCTTGCACAAAACACACACAGGCAGGGTTGGTTTATTTGTAAAACAGTATGTCACACTTTAAATTACCAGTATATTATACCCCTGCCATTGTCAACTGCTCTGCTTAGCCTAACAACCACCACCAGACAAACTAGGCATTAGCCATCCGCATACCATAATAAAAAAAATCAAAGTATTACTTATTTCTATATTTTTACATTTCTAATTTGACTTGAGCATATAAGCAGAAATGGCTGTCCAACATCCACTGCCAGTGCTGCACAGTCAATCTTCTCTCAGCTCTTGCGTAGAGATACAGAAACCAGACTGTTTCAGAAGACCAGAGTTTGAATAGCTGTCTGGGTGTCTGAAGGAACTGTGGAGTTGGATGGGAGTAAGTGCCCACTGCTGGCTTGTCCATCCCTGGGGGATGGGGGCAGCTCTGGCTAACCACATAGGAGTACTAGATGTCCACCCACTGGAGCTCAACTGTATTGAGCCTGTACTTGTGTAACCAGAGGTAAATCTAGCACTCAGTGGTACGTTTCCTCAGAGTAGCTACAACAAAGGTCAGAAGAGTGGTGATCTGCCAGAGGCGTGGTTAGCCATCCCACAGGACGAGCACGTTGGCCTGCTCCCTACCACCTGACTTGTGCTATTACTGCATGGGCTCATGCGGGATTCCTGGGTAGGAATGCATAAGCCAGTGCACTTGTCTGGGAGTTCCAGGTACCATAACCTTGTAATAAATGGGCAGTTCTTTATTGCATGGTGGTATCATCTTAGGGATAAGCACAGGTATGTGTCTGTTGATTTAAACAGAAAACGTTTAGGCTTGCATGGTGGTATGTCTATTGAATTCAACGGATGCATAACCACTCTATCCATAATGTGATTTAGTTCACTGAAAGTCTCTGTGATATCAGTGTAGTTAAAACAGTATTTTATAAAGATTCTTATGGAAAAAAAAAACAAAAAAAAATACAGGCCATATAATTTATGAATATTATGTGGGAAAAAATGACAGCATAAACAGGTATCATAAACCATGCAGCAAAAGTTAAGTACCAGAAACTTAAAGCATATTAAAAATGCTCCTTTTTAAGCATATATTTATGCTTAATACGGTGGCGGTGCTGCGGTAAGCGTTGTCCTGTTCCATTCTCAGCTAGAGCATCTTCTGTGTGGAGTCATGCGTGAATGGGCTTACCTTCATTGAAGGTTGTGCGTCAGGGCTGGCAACTCAGCAAGGAAAAATCTACTGCCAATCATTAGCGGACCGGAGTTCCGCTGTGGCGACCCCTAACCGGAAAAAGCCGAAAGACAACCGTAGAGAAAAGAACTGCAATAAACTTGGAAAAGTTACGTTTCTTCCAAAGGATTAATATATAAAAATGAACTAGTTGTGTTAAAACTGTATCAAATAAGAAAAAATGCAGTTGTTTAAAACACAGAAGTGAAAGTAGCTAAATTGTACTTGCCTATGTCAAAGATTATGTGCATAATGGTATACAAGTTTAAAAGCAAAACTAAACCTTGCTCCACAAATGTGTGCATGTTGTAAAATTTGCTGTTTGAAAATCATGGCCAAATTATATAACAATGATGCCTTATTTGGACAGCAGCTTGTCAGAATCCCCTCACCAAACTTTTGCGACAGTGAAAACAGGAAAGCATCTTCTAAAATTTGAACTAAGGCCAGAGAAAGTCCTATTTGGGGACTTAAATTGTTAATTCAAGTTAGTCTGTTAAGGAGTTAACATTTTGCCTACTGAAAGATACTCCTGGAGACGGAACAAACTGTACAGCTTGTAAGTCATTAGCATTGTTACCTCACAGCAAAAGATTCCTCAGTTTGGTTCACAGTCACAGTACCCTTTCTATGTGGAGTCTGCATATTTTACCCGTGTTCCTGGGAGTTTTCTCCCAAGTATTTCAGTTTCCTTCAACATCCTGAAGACATGTGCTAGACGGACTTGTGACCGACTAGTAAACAGATGTCAGTGTGATATGGACAAAAGGTGTGGCAATCTATTCCCATTCCCAGTTGCCTAGAAAAGTCTGTGGACAGAATCAGCTATTCATGGGCTCAGCTATAGAAAATAAGTGTGACTTGATAGCATTATGTTGAAGGACAACAGACTCTGGTTTTTTTTAGATTTAAAAGCCAGAGTGTGTAAAATATCACAAATTCTTTCCCAGATGCAGATGGCTTCTAGTTCAATAATTCAGATGTTAATTTTTTGTGAACATTTTCTGTATGAATGTTTGATTTTCAACTTATTGTTCAACATCTTATGCAAGTTTTAAACTGTGTATTTGAAGAGAGAATGCTTAAAATTCTTTACATAAAACAATTTAACTTTGAATGTTTATCAGTGGCATTTTACTTATTAGCTTAAGGTTTTATGCATTTCACTACTATCTGCAACTTATGGTATCTACTTCTATGAAGAGTGACTTTTCAAAGCTACCTGGTCCCATTTGAGTATTTAAATGCTGGCTTGTTTTAGGAGTGAACAATAAGTTATGTTTGTGTTTTGTTAGATAGGACTAACTGATGTTAGCACACTAAACTTTGACGGGGAGGATGATTGTGCTGGGGAGAACCATTTATCCCTTTCATCTGGAAAATACTGTCAAGTGTGTGCATGTCAAATATTTTTGATAAAGTTATGATTACTGTTGGCAAGATTGTGCTGGAAAGTACTGGGCTCAGACATTGGTGAAATTCTGGGGAGAAAGTGATTCTAATTATTTTCTAAAGTTGAACAGAGAAACTTAATTGGGTCTGATAAGTATTGGCTTTACACAAGACAATAGTGCATATTTAATGTAGACATTGCCTTTTGTGCGCTTGAGTACCAGAAGGTTTCAAACCTTATACTGCTGATGCCACACTAATCACGTTCTGACAGCAACAGTACAGACGTTAAAGCCAGTAACTCCTAACAGTCACAAATGCTACCTTAATACTATGAGCGGGTTTTAACCAACACAGCCTGCCTCTCTCCACTGTTTGTACTAGTTTCATCTTTTTCACAAATATGTCCTTATTGTCACTGATAACTCTTTACTAAAACTCTCACTTGTTAAATAGTACGGTAATCAGGCTTTGTGTGATATATATATATATATATATAAAATTCTGAAAAACCTTCAAAACGTGTAACAATGCACTATCAAGCACATCGCTTTAAGAACCACAACGCAAGTCTTAAGCAACTGTTAGTATATAAACTTCTTCACAATTTAACTTGGATTTTAACTTTGTATTTATAGGTCAAACTCCAAACACAGAGTTTAAACATGTTTACTGTTCAGTGGAGCAGGGATCACCACTAAAATAGGCGAGACGCAATTAGGATCAGATGCTCTTCATGGATGCATCAACGTCCCAAACTTAAAATGATTCTGAAATTCTCTCACAAATCTTAAATGAGTATCCATCAAGTAATTTAGTTTCTTCTAATGAAAAGCAGGTTGCCACAATGTTTGATATAACTGGGAATTAAATTCCCTCTTCAAAGTAATACACTCTTCTGTTAACACAAGTCCGTCTTCAATTTTAATACATCTAGTGACTAGCCCAGTTAAGTGCTACAGAAATATGCCTTTGCTCTCTAATGTCTCCACTGTGAAATTTCATTGCAAATATGGTTCTGACCACAAATACATGGTCAGTCACCTAAATGAAATCTCTCATACCATCTTTAACTGGCTGGTCCCAAAGTAGTCTTATTTTCCCACACAACTTCTGTTAGTCTCTCTACTCCTTGTTAACCTACAGATCTAGAAGTCTTACCCATTTACAGACGCACACACACACACTTTTGCAAAATTACTGCAAAATCAAGTCCCTTAACTTATAAGGTCTTTCTTCAGTATTTGTAAATGTCAAGATGCACACTGCTGAGCAAACCTTCAACACAGCTGGAAAAGACAGCTTACATTTTAACTTACTTTTTTATATACGCAGACAGCATCTATAAACTACACCCCTCTGATGAAGGATGCATCCAAATTATGCTTCTTTTTACCTGCTAATGCAAATATCCTTCCTGGATGCCATAACTACAATACTTCTAACAGAAAAGACTAGGTTTACTGCATGACCATTTTGATACACATGCTGGCACCCTAATTACTTCTGAGTCACCAATGACAATTTTGCAAACCCTGTCCATAGAACCATCTTGGTTTTCAGACTGTCGATTGAAACATGCTTCTTCCAATACTTCCAAACTAGACTCATTTTTTTTCTTTCAGCCACATATCCCGTTACAACCAGAGTATTCAATGTTCATATTCCACTTTATCAGCCAAAATATCCTTCTTATTCGAACATTCAATTATCAGCTTATTGGGGGTCATGGCAAACTGACCTCACAAACTCAATGCTGTGAACTTTGACAGTCTCTTGATCAAGTCATTCCAACAGGACTGATATAAAGCACAATCCAGATTTCACCTTTTCAAAACTTTTTGCTCTTTAACATTCAAATTTTTTCTTCACCCATCAATAGAACAAAACTTTGACAGCTGGTCTTCCTCTTAAATATTTACCGCCTACACGTCATTACCCATTAGTTCAGCTGAAGTCAAAACATCAAAACCATTTCTAACAGGATCTTTAGTGATGTCAACTTTTGTTTTTCATCACCAAAAATATAGTACACCCAGATCTAGGGGTGTGGTCCCATAAGGAGAATCCCTGGACTGTAATATAAATGACTTGTGGTAAGATGACTCTAGAGACCATTCTCTGGGCTATGCTAATCACTAATGAACTTTCTCTAATCACTGAAAAGATAGAACAGTGCAAGATCCTTTGATAGTATCTCACAGGAAGTGAATTGAAGGCTCATCTCCTTAATTCCCATTATTCCTCACAAAGGTCACCAGCACCCTCGCTCACTAGTTGACAGTGACACCACCACTTGCAGTGTGAGAAGTAGACAGTTGAATACCAGACTTACTTCAAAGACATTTAGGCCTAGCTAGACCTGCTCTATGACAGTAAAGCCCAATGTAGATGGTCCAATTTCTGCCTACAGCAACAACGTCGTCTTCCAGTCTCCATACAGACAGACATCTACCTCTGCCTTTCTCTTGGATGACAAGAAGACTAGCTTTCTCCCCACTTAAAACATCAAGTGGTTGAACAGTCGCACTCTTCACAAAAGCTATTCAGGCAATGCTGCTGATGGTCTTTGCTGGCAATCTGATGGCTAAATAGACATCACCAAAAATATAGTACATCCAGATCTAGGGGTGTGGTCCCATAAGGAGAATCCCTGGACTGTAATATAAATGACTTGTGGTAAGATGACTCTAGAGACCATTCCCTGCGCTATGTTAATCACTAATGAGCTTTCTCTAATCACTGAAAAGGTAGAACAGTGCAAGATCCTTTGATAGTATCTCACAGGAAGTGAATTGAAGGTTCATCTCCTTAATTCCCATTATTCCTCACAAAGGTCACCAGCACCCTCGCTCACTAGTTGACAGTGACACCACCACTTGCAGGGTGAGAAGTAGACAGCTGAATACCAGACTTACTTCAAAGACATTTAGGCCTAGCTAGACCTGCTCTATGACAGTAAAGCCCAATGTAGATGGGTCCAGTTTCTGCCTACAGCAACAAAGACGTCTTCCAGTCTCCATACAAACAGACATCTACCACTGCCTTTCTCCTGGATGACAAGAAGGCCAGCTTTCTCCCCACTTAAAACCTCCGATGGCTAAATAGACACTTATGCTGGTCAAACATGCATATATATGACTTTACAAATGGCAAAAATTTATAGCTAGACAAACAGATTTGTCAGGATCCGCGTATGTGCTTGCTACAAAAGCAGGCGTATTAGATCAGTGATGACCAAAGATTAAGGATTTTACCAATAATGCTAAAAATCCCATTGGTGAAGAACTAACTAAGGATGCACCAAGGAAGATGCACAACATTAAATCTCGAGTTTAGCTGCATCTTGTTTACTTTTCCTTTGTTCATTAGAACTCTGAGGCTACTACACATTCATTCATTTTACAGCCCTTTTCTAATACTTTTAAAAGCAAACTAGGGGGTGATCCACTTCCTATTTATGGGATCCAGTATGTCTAACAGTTAATCTTTGCACATTCTGACCATCTAGTTTACATTCTATCATACAGAAATGAAGTCCACGATATTTTAAACAGCAGTCAGGTGAAACCACTACTAACAAAAAATAAAAAGGAATTAAATTTGTACTTCTCTATGAAGGCCCTTTTTCAATACACCAAAGCACAGATTTAATTCTGTCACTTTATACTGAGTATTGGAAGCTCTGTAGCAATTCCAATGTCTTTTGCGTCATGGTAGTTCTTCCTATTCTCTTTTGAGCTCCTTAACAGTTCTAGGGTTAAGCTTTCTTAAACTGCAATGTCCTCTATCTTTACTTTCTGGAATAGCTTTGTGACCATTTACTCTGTGAAAGGACCAGAATATACAATGAACTCTTCTTGTTGAGTTTAGCAACTCTCTTTTCTTCCTTTAGGAATACAAAGTATAAATACTCACTTACAAACCCTGCACATTCATTTAAAAATACTGCCTTTGTCATCTCTTTCTTCTCATATTCTCCTCAAGCCATTTTATTTAGCTTTGGCAACCCCTTTCCTTCTCAAAACTTCCTTGCATCTCCAAAAAAAATTACCAAGACTGGCCAAAAATTGGGATCATCTTCATAGTTAAAATTCAAATGCATACACATAAGGAGCAATGATTCAGAACAGTAAACTGGTTGCTGGACATGAAGCCCTATTTTAAGTAAGGCGCAGCTCTTTTTTCTTTACTATACGCTGAAGCAGGAATTTATGTAAGCACAAATTGAACAGCCAAATAAATGCACCAGCGTAACCAGACTACTAAAGTGTGCTAGCCAGTGGATTACATACCTTATATTCCAAGGTTTTAACTTTCTTTTCCAGACGCTCCATTTCAGTCTTGTGTCCTGAAATAATCCTTTCCTTTTCACCAAGTTTCCCTTGAACATGAATTTCTTTAGCGGCAATATTTCCTTCACACTCGTGAAGCATAGATCTGAAAGTGCTTCCTGTACAAAAAAATTAAATGTTTGAGTGGAGTTTTTTTGCTAAGACCAAATCTCAGATTTTGACTCTACTCACCAGTGACTTAGTTGAAAACTTTGCATACCTCAAGTCATAAAAAAAGCTGTATAAATGTGAGATAAAATACATTTTTAACATAATAGAGGATTTATAAGCTAGAAAGAAATCTTCCTCGGATGGGTACATAATTTCTACTAAATGGAATTCAGCAAGTTGCAGCAAGAGGAAAATCCCATGCTTCAATATGTAAGGTACATCTGATGTACTTGTATGATATCATGCAATGAATACATTCATGGGTAAGAGCTCATGCTTCACTCCATATTCACCTATTCAACAGCATATTTGGAAGTCATGCAATGGGTAAGTTAAAGACTGATCTGCAAGTCCATCAATCTTTCTTCTAGCCACCAGCAAAAACCTGCCAGGAAATCTTTTGACATTTGCAGTGTTAACTTATTCATACTAGGAGCACATTTTACCGTGTGCTGCTCCATGCAAGCATTGCCAGAAGTGACAGTCATCTTTTCATTCAAACCTACAGTGCTTCAAAGGTAGATCCCCCACAGTAATACTGCTCTAATACAGCTTAAATGTGATACTTAATATGTGGCAATCAGTGAAGTCATCATGCAGCTTAATTGTAAACAATTAAAAAGCAAGGGAAAAATATAATGCATTTGCTCAATTTAAAGATTTTCCTCACATTTCAATGTTAACTGTGACTCAGCTCCAAGCTCTCAGCTCACAGAAACTGGATGCTGGCAGGTGTGCATGACTTCTGCTATCCAAAAGACTACATATGCATGTTCACTGCAACTGGATGGGGAAAAGGCACACCAAAAAATGGGATGGAGACAGAAAGGACATACTAGACTCATTAAGGAATGCCCTCATAAAACAACGAATACAGTAACATCTGCTATACCGAGCAATGAAAACCCTCCACGATGCCCCCTTTGCTAGGATAAATTTCAAGCAGTAAACCACCAAGGTGGAAGGGGACTGGAGGACTGCAAAATGGCAGACATTAGTAGTTTGAGTAATAAAATATTTTAAAACAGAGCACAGAGTAATAAACTACTATAAAACTACAGAATGAAACTGTAAAAACACAGCATAACGACAGATTAAAAGGGCTGAGTGACAGTACTGTAAAAACTATAACAGCCTCTACACTTAGTAGTCAAGGCAGTAATGTTTGCTTGGTTAAGGTGTGCACTGAAGATTAAGTGGCCATGGCACACATGTGCAAAGGAGAGATTCTTGGAGCAAGCACTGGAAGCAGCCAGTCCTGTCATGCAGAGAACTGTGAACACAGCGTTTACTAGTGCACTGCTGGCCACTTGACAGCAAAAGCTAATGCCGCTGCCAATCCACTTTGAAAGCCTTGCTTGGACTATAAAATCTTTCCCTCCTTGGAGCAAGAGTTGAGCTAATGGACTATAAAATCTTTCCCTCCTTGAAGCAAGAGTTGAGCTAATGGTCCATCTTCCTAAACTTACGCACCCATTTAACTGAGGTAATGGAGATCATCCAAGGTGTTAAGGACTGCTGACTTCCTAGTTTCTGGCCCCACAAAGAAAATCATGATTTTGGAACAGCTTGGAAATCCTTCAGGTGGATCCATGCATTTGTTCTGATAGCAGATTCTTGTTAAAAAGAATACAGACATAACCATCCCTTCACAGGAGGGTCTAAAACTCTGATATTCTAAATGCAAATGTGATGGCTACTACAAAGAATGCTGGCCAACAAAAACAAACATTGCTGTCCTGACAGGCTCAAATAGATAAAGCAAATGTTTGGTGGAAAGGATGATTTGGAGCCAGTGTTCCATTACAATTCCACCTTCTAAAATGGTATCAGTGGCAGAAAACTGAAATCTCGGCCATAGATTTGGTCTAAATCATAATAGTGCAGCAAAAAAAGCCAAAATTGCATGTGTGCGAACAGGCAGTATGGAAAACGCTTTGCCTAACAGATAAGCTTCCATTTGGAAGGACAGGTTTGCCAAGTGGAAGGCTATCAACCTCGAATACAAAGACAACCTGCACTTTTTGTAGGATCTGTGATTCTGTAACAGGAAACTGTCCCATTAAATGGAGTAAATCATCATTCTGTTTGAACATCCCACTTAGTGTTGGAAGAGTTTCTTGTTGCCGCAGTGTTAAATGCTTGAAATTAAACCTCTCAGCTAGAAAGCACCAAGAGCAAAGAGTTTTAGTCTTTACAATTCATATCTCATGGTTGAGATATGAATCAGAAGAATCTTGTGTTATGCAAGACAAAATTAATTCAATAAAAATCTCACCCTTTCTGTGCAGCAAATGGCATAAAATGAGGACAGGCTTTGTTTGTCTAGTTGGCAAACAGACTAGTCTACAGTGTGACCCACTTCTGGAAGAGTTGAACCAGATAAAGGTCCATGAATCTGGAATTCCAGATGTTAAAAGGAGAAGGTCAACGTCCACAAGCTCAATTCCCTGCAAAACAATTGTGAACTTAAGAGTGATGTATATTACCCACAGCCAGTTAAAAACAAACTGTCTGCAGTGGGGGTATAATGTTGGACCCTCTTGTTTCCACAAATGCCACATTACAGCCTGATTTGGCAAGATGAGGATAAGCCACAGAGCATCATTTCAGGGCCAAGAACACTGCTCTAAGTAGATTATGTGGAGTCTTCTTCTCAAGGGGAGTCCAAGTTTAACTCCCCAACTTAAAAATAAAGTGCGGTCAGACTCTGAGACAGACTCACCTGCAGAAAAAAAAGGCCGCCAAAAATGTGGTGGAGACTGTTCACCACTGCAAAGTCCAGATACAGGGGACTAATACAACAGAAGGTCTGTTAGGAGTGTGGCTACTGTACAGGTTCTCCTGGGGTATCCAATGTGGAGGACGCCTTTGAGGAATTATTTAGCCTCAAATCTGGAAGCCAAAGGAGCTGAAAGGGCAGACATTCAGGGATATCTGACAAATGTGCTTTTATGGAAAAATAAGCTAAGCCAGCATTGAGCAATTCACACAGACATGAAAGACATCACCACAACAGGATAGAGTAATTGATATCCAAATTAAGGGGAAAACAGTGGAACAGGAAGCAATTGGTTAGGTGCCGTATCAAGATATTTTGAAGCCTTCCACAGGAAACCAATATAAACATTCACTTGAAGCTAGACAGCAAGGAAAGGAACAGGAAACTGTGGAAACTCTGATGCAGTCAATGTTGAGGAGTGATAGGCCACTGAGTTCCCATATGACAGAGCAAGGGATGGCACAGGATGAAATTGAAGAGAAGGTGCCACAGAGATGCTGTAGCACTTTCTATAGAATGCCCACAGGAAATGGAAAAAAAGAGATGTGCTCTCAGTTTGGAAGAAAATGAGCTAAGAGAAGAGTTGCTTGATTTAACAGACATGGATAGACATATTAATATCAATGAGAGAACTAGACTGCAGAAGGTCAATAAACCCCAAACGTCAGAAGTCTGATAAAACAAATGAATGCAGTAATTAGGACTGTCCAGAGATCCATGTGGTATAACAGGATATATTACTGTGCTGCTAAATTAATAACTAATAAAGTTCTACCACAAGAACACACGGTAACAAGGGAAAGGAAGGGGAGAATTTTAATACCATTATGGAACTATCGAATAGAGAAAACGATAAAGCAGTTAAGACAAGTATCACTGTTAGAAGACTATAGAAATAGGAATAGATTAACAAAAATACTAAGATAGATGTGATAAAAGCAATGGGCAGTATTAGAACAGAATAGGCTCTATCATGCACTATCATAAAAAAACAAAATTTCAGCACATACATAAAAACTTAGAAGATACACAGATAAATATAAAGGGAAAGTACAAAATAAGCAATTTATTAATGACCCAAAAAAGTTTAAGAGAGAACTGGGAAACAAAGTAAAAGGAATTAAAATACCGCCAAAAAAAAAAAAAAAAAGAGGAAATAGATTCATTTGGAGGGGTATCTATGAAGATCCTGTGGAACAAAGATGCTAAATGGATAGAAGTAAAACAAAGGATAAAAGTTTAAAGGTGCAGGATATCAAATGGTATTAAGTAACAGCCAGAGAGATTGAAACAAAGATGGGAAAAGCCTCTAACTGGAAAACCCCGGGCCCAGATGCAGTTACTAACTTTTGGTTAAAAGTATTAACATCTTTGCACGAAGATTTAGCCATTAGTAAGAAATATTTATGAGCGCACCTCGAACAGACACAGACATGGCTAAAAGGCAAAACAATGCTTCTACTTATTGTGAACCTGCAAGCAACCCTAAAAATTATACACCAAATAACTTGCCTTCTGGCGATGTATAAACTACACAAGAGAATTGATACTGACAGTTTATATTCATTCAGTAAGAAACTCAATTATGGCAGTAGAAAAAAGGGGCAATTAAAAGAAAGTCATATGGAGCAAACGATCATTTAAGTAAAGTCATACTGGAGAATTGTAAAAAGGGAAATGGATTGCCTATAAAAAAGCATTTGACAGTATCCCACCATTCATGCATAAAATAGTGCTTAAAAATGTACAAGATACACCCCTACACTGAGCGCCTACGTTACAGTGACCATGAAGCAGTGGCAGACCACTTTGCAATTAAGCCATGTTAAAGGACAGTTTATTATCAAAGAGATAAAAATTCAAAACTAGAAACCACTTTAGGCATAAAGGAAGGATTAGTACGCAAAAGATACCTATCCTTATGGAAAAATCAGAGGTTCCACTGCCTGCCAGGGCCTGTAATTCCAAACCCTTCTCTTTGCCCCTCTAAAGAATTGCTTAAGAAGGATGAGAAAAAAATAAAGGGTCACAGTCATAGTGAGCAGAAATGGCTGCAGCAAGGCTTTTTTGTTTCCGGGTCAAAAAAAAGCCATCTGGAAGCTGTATTCAGTCTCACACCCAGAAAGCACATGTCCTGAGAGGGTACTAGACTGACTTTGTTTTGTTCTAGAATACAGATAAGTGTTGAGGTTAGATAAATCCAAAATTGGTCTCCGTGTTTTCTTTCTTTGGTACTAGAAACAGGAGAAGAGTAAAATCCCCATTTCTGACAGAGGAACTGGCTGTATAGCTCCTATTTGAAGAAGTAAAAAATCTGCTGTAGGAGCCTCTATCCTTTGAGGGGAGGCGTCTCTGGCATGCCTGAAAAAGGAGGCAATGTAATAGAATAGAACTTGTAGCCTCGGTTTATAAATACCCATTTGTCCTGCTGCCAGGCAAGAAGAATCTGGCAGCTGAAAATGCAGGTCATTGGGCCTGTTTACTTAAAGGACTGGCCCCTGCCCTCACCTGCAGATTGGCAGAAGCTTTACCCCAAGTTCTAGGCCTGAAATGTACCGTGAGCCTGCCCCTGCCAATGCCTAGATTCACCTGAGAATCAGAAGAAGAATACGCCCACCCCTTAGTAGGCCCCAATTTCTACTAACTTTGAGGTTTGCACCTGCAAAAAAATCTTTAGTTACCATAGATTTAGTAGCCTTATCTTCCATTTTCTTCAAAACCGACCTACAGGGACCAAACAAAACTTCCAGACTGTAAAGGGCATCCAGAATTCTAGTTTTAACATGCTCAGACAAATTCTGATCCTTAAGCCAGGCGTGCCTGAAGAACTTGAACCAGTGGCAGAAGAGGCAGCATCAAAACCACACTGCAAGAATGCTTACCCACCTGTTCAGAGACATGCACTAACTCCTGCAATTCTTTACACTCTATGCCCTCTGCCAAGCAATTTATTTAGATTTTTTTTAGAGAAAGGAAGGAATTCCTGATACTTCAACATATAAATTTAAAGCCCTAAAGCCCAAGTAGAAGAAAGATACACCTTTACCCCATCTTTTGCCCCATCTATCCAAAGCTCTAGCCTCTATACAGAGGCTCCAGAGATCTTTTACAACAGAGGCTCTAACCCTGAGACTATTCTACTACTCTTTTGGGTCCCGATATAGGACTCTATATACTCTTATTTACCTGTGCCCAGCTGCTGTTTAAAACCTGTGCCTTGGAGGCAAAGAATCTGAAGCCTCGAGAAAACATCTTGAACAACATCCAAACAGGGAGGTATTGCCAAGGGTCTATGCTGAGGTAAAAACAAAATTCCCTAGCCTCTTCCGTGAATCAGAGAAATCCTGTCCTTCCCACTTAAAAATGCTCTCATAATGAAGAGTTCCTGAAAATGAAAAAAATCCTCTGGAGATCTTCTGCATCAGAATCCGATCAAGGGGAAAATCTTGAATATCTTCAGATATCTTCAGCAGAAGAGCAGCCTGGATGAGTCTTCTGAGGCCTGATCAACTCTGGCTCCACTGCTCAACCCTATCAGGAGGGGCATAGAACCTCTAATTAAACCTAGTAAAAAAGTAAGCATTTTAAGCATGTGCTTTTTAGGCTGGCTTTTGGAGACACCCTGGAGAGAGCAGAGACAGACAAAACAGGAAGGCTTAGAGAAGAAGCCTTGAAATAGTAGCAGAAGGCCTAACCACCTTAGGCATAGAGGGGAAGAGTAACCTGGAGAACCCTTCAGCTTGACCTGACTCCCGTCGGAGGATCCGGCCCGGCATAATCCTCAATTAAACAGCTTAATCACCAAAGACTAAATGCTAATCTAACCTTACCTTTTAACATGCGCTTATTAAATAACACTAGCACAAAACCGACACCTAAATGCTCAGGTCGTGGTGCTCAGGTCCCAAGTGACAAATCCTATGCGGTATCTGTTTTCCCACAAAATGTAATTATTTACTTTTTCTGACAAATAAAATAACTGAGAGCGAAAAACAAAAATATTCTAGCAGGGAGTACCAATAACTTGGTTTTGGTGGAAAGCACTCATCACGAAAATTTCAGAATGCGAGCGGCGCACGCAGCGCTGCTTCTGCACATGTCCGAGCCATGCGGCAAAAGACTGAGGATATGGCGTGGTCATGCGCTTTTTATACCCTGGCGGCTAATACTTTCAGGATATTCCAGACACCGGTGCTATTCTGCCATTAACCCATTAAGCTGTTTACTTAACAGCCAAGGCCATGGCTACAATTTGGCTCCCAGAAAACAACTTAAGTGTGAAAAACTTCTCTTCTCTGTCGATTTAAAAAGTACAGTTGTGTACACTTGCCATAAATGTAGATGTGTTGCAGTCATCACATTTGGGTTATCTGCTTACAGTAGCCGTCAGTTGGCTGGATTATCAAAGTCTTGGACCCTGCATCGGTTGCTCTGTCTTCTTCCATGACGTCAGGGATATAAAGCATGCAGCCGACGCCATTACATCAGTTTTTCTTGCCCCAGATGTCAGGTGCCCCCCTAATGGGAAACAATTAAATATATATATATGCAAGGTTATACTTCCAACAAAAAAGTAAATACACCAAAAATCTTTTAAGCATAGTAAAGGAGAATAGAGGTATAGCCAAAAGAAGTCAGGGGGCTGGAGGGAGGGTAACAAGGACTGCAACAGTGAATGCACTTGAACATCTACATTTATGGTAAGTGTACACAACTCCACTATGTTCTTTGTGTTTCACTGTTGCAGTCATCACATTTGGGTAGATTCCCAAAGCTAAGGATGGGAGGAGGAATTTAGTTAGCATTAGGACCAGCTATAAGGCCCTGCAAGACTGCAGTGGCAAAGCAAGCTCTGGATTTAGAGAAAATTGGCAAATGGTAATGCTTGGTGAAAGTATGTACAGAATTCCATGTAGCAGCTTCTAGGATGTCCCTGGTAGGGACACCTCTGAGAAAGGCTGTAGAGGTAGATGCAGCCCTGGTTGAGTGTGGTCTTATCCCCTGTGGGATAGGTTTTCCATGGTGCTTATAACAGAAATGAATGCAATGGCTTATCCATTTAGAAATGGTTTGCTTTTAAATGGCCTTCCCCTCTGCCCCTGCAGCAAATGCTACCAGCAGCTGTTCAGATTTCCTTTGAGGTTTAGTCCTGTCCAAGTAAAATCTAAGTTGTCTGTGCTAAGAGTGCAGTATACATTCCCCTTTGTTCTGTGGATTAGAAAAGAAGGTTGGCAAATGAATGGACTGATTAAGAGCCACACTGGATACTACCTTGGGCATGAATAAAGGATTGGTCCTGAGGGACAAACTGTCCGCATGAAAGATGATGAAAGGCTCCACTGCCATAAGGGCATGTAATTCAGATACCCTTCTTAATGAAGTGATTGCGAAAAGGAAGGCTGTTTTCCAAGAAAGGAATTTTAACTCTGCACTGTGAGCTGGCTCAAAAGGTGGGAGAGTGAGTTTTTCCAATACAAAGTTAAGGTCCCAGGCTGGAGTTGGGGCTCTCCTGGGTGGTCTTAAGTTTTGGCTCCTCTGAGGAACTGCTTGAGCAGTGGATGAGAGAAGAGGGGTGGGTTCTGTGTTGTAATGAGCTGAAATGGCTGAGGCATGAATTTTGATGGAGGAAAAAGAAAGGCCCTTGTGAAGCATCTCAGTTAAGTATTGAAGAATTTGAGGTAAATTGGGTGCTGCTGTGTCCATCCCTTGAGTTTGGTTCCAGGAACAGAATCTTTTCCATTTTTCAGCATAAGATTTTCTACTGCTAGGCCTCCTTGCCTCCAAGATGACATCCAACACTTGTTTACTTAGGGATGGTAACGAAGAGATAAGGTAATTAGCCAGGCTGCCAGGTTCATGGTTTGAAGCAGAGGATGCAGAATCTGGCCCTCCTGCTGGGACAGCAGGGTAGGGGTCTGAGGCAGGTGCAATGGAGCCAGCAGTGATACACTGCACAAGAGGGGGTGCCAGTGTTGGCGTGGCCAGTCAAGTGCAATCAGTATCGTCCTTGGTTTGTCCTGTTTGATCTGTAGTGGTACTTTGTATGGGAGAGGCAGAAGAGGAAAGGCATAAACTGATAAGATTTTTCCAATTGAAGGACAGGGCGTCCACTTTCCAAGCTTGTTTGTGGGGAGTCCTTGTGCAGAATTTGTCCAATTGGTAGTCGTGGGGGGAGGCAAACCGGTCTATATCTGGGCTGCCCCATTTGTTTATCAACATGTTGAAAGTCGTCGATTCCAGTTTCCACTCATCTGGGTCCATGAGATTTCTGCTTAGTTCGTCTGCCAGTGTATTTAGCTTTACTGGCAGGAATTGAGCCAGTAGATGCACTTGGTAGCTCAAGGCTGTGTTCCACAGAGCCATGGCTAGTCTGCAGAGGGGGTATGAATGGGTACCCCCTGCTTATGTACCACATAACAGTGGTGTTGTCTGTCTTTACCATTAATTGTCCTGGAAGAATGTGGTCCTTGAAGGCTGTCAGAGCATTCTGTACAGCTAACATTTCTTTTTGATTGACATGCAGGTACATTTGACTTGGGTTCCATTTGCCCTGAATGCACTTCACTGCCAGGTGAGCCCCCCATGCATAGTCTGATGCGTCTGTTGTTAGGGTTTGGGTGGCAGGGGGTAGAGTGAATGGCAGTCCCTTGTTTTGGTGGCAGGCCTCTGCCCGCCAAAGGAACTCTAACTGCAGACAAGGTATGATAGGAATCCTTGCTTCTAGATCCTGAGAATGCTGACACCATAGGCTTTTTAGGTACCATTGTAGTTTCCTCATATGCAGTCTTGCATATGGAATTAGGAGAATGCAGGAGGCCATAAACCCCAAAGCTTGCAGTATTTGCCTTGTAAATAGCAGGGTTTTGTGGCCATTAGTTTGAAGTAAGCTGTCAAATGAATTTGTTTCTCTGGCGTGAGGAAAGCCATCTGGGAAGTTGTGTTCAAGCTTGATCCCAGGAATAAAATTTGTTGACAAGGTACAAGATATGATTTATTTTCGTTTATGGTGTACCCCATACAAGTTAACACCTTTTGTACAAATGCCAGATGATTCAAAAGTATGTCCTGGCTTTCTGCCTGAATTAGACAATCGTCCAGGTATGGGTATATTTGAATATTTCTTTGCCTGCAAAAAGCAATGACTGGAGCTAGGCACTTTGTGAATACCCTGGGTGCAGTAGATAAGCCAAAGGGCAGTGCAGAGAACTGATAATGCACGTAGTCTGCTTTGAAGCGTAGGCATCTTCTGCAAGATTCCCTGACTGGGATGTGCAGGTAGGCTTCCTTTAGATCCAGTGTTGCCAACCAGGTATCCTTGCCTAGCATAGGAAGCAACTGGTGAAGGGTTAGCATCTTGAATTTTGGGATCACCAAGAAGGTGTTTAGGATAGAAAGGTCCAGGATAGGATGCCATGAGTTGTATTTTCTGGGTACTAGAAAAAGTCTTGAGTAGAAACCTTGTCCCTTTTCCTCTTCTGGTACAGTTTGAATAGCCCTTATGCTTAAGAAAGAGAGAGTACTTGCTTTTGAGCCTCTGCCCACTGATTTGGGGGTAGATCTGGCCAACCGTTTGGGGTTGATAATGTGTGGAAGTGAAATCTGTATCCTTGGGAAACTATATTTGAAACTCATTTGTCCTGGGTAACGAGTCCCCAGTATTTTGCCTACAGAGCAACCCCCCCCCCCCCCAAAAGGAGCAGTCAGTTGAGAAGGGATTGGAAGTTTTAAAGTTAAGTCATTGAAACAGTTTACCATGGGGGAGGTGAGTCTTGGTACTCCCTGATTTGGAAGTGGGAGCCCCCCATTGCTTAGTCCTGTGCGGACCCTGGGACTGAAGCCTGGGTGTTCTGCTGGTTCTGGGTTTGAACGGAGAAGGCCTGGAAGAGGCAGGAAAGGACCAATTCTTAGAGGGCCAATGCCTTCTAAATATCGGAGGCTGTACTTGTAGGAAATCTTTAACAGTTTGCATAGATTTAACTTTTTCTCCCATCTTTTTAAGATCTACTTCTGCTTTGTTGCCAAACAGGCATTCCTGAGTTAAGGGAGCATCCACAATTTAGCTTTAACATGATCTGGCAAAGATTGCTCCTTAAGCCAAGCATGCCTTCTAAGTACAAACCCAGTGACAGA
The DNA here is from genome assembly GCF_019279795.1 of Protopterus annectens. Lineage (NCBI taxonomy): Eukaryota > Metazoa > Chordata > Ceratodontiformes > Protopteridae > Protopterus > Protopterus annectens. Next base: position 1,098,761,735 of record NC_056739.1, on the reverse strand, counting down.
AGCCCTGCAAGATGCCTCTAGTGAATTAAAACGACATTGCAAAGGATGTTTTCCAACTTGTTCAGCAGAATACATTAAATCCTGTAAATCTATTTTCAGCACAGTCAGGAATCAACATAATCTTCTGTTTAAGCAATCCAATAATATGCTGTTGATACTTTAACATATGAAACTGGCAGTTTAAGGCCCTAATAGCCAAGATTGCAGAAGTGTATACCTTCTTACCCCATCTATCCAGTGCCCTGGAATCTCTATCAGAGGGGGTAGGATTTTTGGCAGTAGTAGCCTTAATGCCCTTGGGTCCCTGTGAAATAGTCTCATGATCCGCAGTAGGATTTTTAAAAAGGAACTTGAGAGTCAGGAACCCTGTAATATCTATCAGGTTTTCCGGAAGCAGGAGGTAGAGAGTCAGGTGCCAAGTTAGATTCCGAAAAGGCATCAACAATGTCTAGCACAGGGGGGATAGCTAAAGGCCTGTGCTGGGGCAGGAGTAAGAAATCCCTAAGCCTCTTTTTAGAATCAGAGTAATAATGGCTTTACCAGCAAAAATGCTCCCTAAGAGTATGCAAGGTTTCACCAAAAGAGAAATCTTCTGGAGGGGAAGCAGAAGGAATGGAGTCCTCTGCATCAGAATCCTCATAGGTAGATGAGGGTAAATCCTGGTCAGAGGAAACAAATTTCAGAATCCTGATCAGAAGTATCATAAGCAAATTCAGTCCTCTTAGAGGGGGACGATTGGCTTCCACTGATTGAAGTAATAAGGTCTTCAGCCATTCTTATCATTTGTTTTTAGGCACAGAGGCCTGACCATGCTGTCTGGGCATCGGTTTTCTAGGCATGATTAGAGTTTTAGGCCTTGAAGAAGAAGACAGTGTCGGTTTAATATGCAAGTCAGTAGGCCTGAATACACCCTCAGAAGCCGGTGCCTGCACAGCAGCTCCAGACCCATCCCAGGTAGAGACATCCGCAGGTTCCACAGTTGAAGCATCTCGCGGCATACCGGACTCCGAATGGGTCTCAGTAGAGGCCTGCAAATCTGAAGTAGTGGGTATCAGGGGGCTTCGAAAGTGCCTCACTGAGTACCGGAGAACTGGCGACTAGCTTAGGAGAAGCGTCGTCGGCAGCTGTGGACCTAGACGGCCTGTCTCTGTCTATCTTTGCATTTTTTCGGAATGTCGGTAGTCGGATGGCTTACCGAAGACATATCTGGATAATTGAACAGAGTACCAAAATATTTAGAAGCGCAAATATACCGATGACGAATAGTTCGTTGTTTAAATATGGCACAAATCCGACAGTGAGGTACATCGTGGTCAGGGCCTAGGCAAGGAATAAGTACGAATGAAAATCTTTATCAGGCATTTGCTTTCCACAATAAATACAATTACTGACTTTTACTGACATCGGTTTATAGCAAGAAAAAATTTCCCGAACGGGGTACTTAGCTTTAGTTGAATACCATTTCTGAAATTCGAAAATGAAAATTTCGGGAGTCGGCCGACCGGCACTTGCGAACTGCTTCCACTTCAGACACTGCACGGCAAGAAAGACTGATGTAATGGCATCAGCTGCATGCTTTATACCCCTGACTACCTGACGTCATGGAAGAGACAGCAACCGATGCAGGACCCAAGACTTTGATAATCAGGCCGACTGAGGGCTACTGCAAGCAGATAACCCAAATTTGATAACTGCAACAGTGAAACACGAAGAACATCTGCATAGCTCATAAGATGAGGAACTGAAAGCACAGCTGCAGGTTGTCAAAACTTTCCAGATGGTATAAGAATGTCATTTGGTCTTGATAAGTGTGCAAAAGCAACTTTTAAAGCAGGAAAACTGCAGCACCAGGAAAACATCAGTTTTGGGACAAGAATGCGATATAAAAGAACTGCGGCAAGACGGAGTGTAAAAATATTTGGGAATTGATGAAGGATCATCAATAAAGCATGAACAAATGTGAATAAAACTTAGTAAGGAATACTTTAGAAGACTAATTCTGAAAACAGCGTTGACATCTAGGAACAAAATCCAAGCTATAAACCAATTTGCTCTTCCTGCCCTAACTTACAGTTTTGGAGTGATTGACTGGCCCCAAAATGTGTTGGATAGATTAGATAGGAAATCAAGAAGGCTGTTTCATGCCTACCAAATGATTTATAAAAATCACTCTATACCAAGATGATATATTCCCCATTCTGAAGGAGGGATGGGCCTCCTTGAAACCGACTACAAGTATAGATCTGCAATTGTGGGACTCCACAGATATCTGCTGACCTCACAAGACCCAAATGTAGTGTAAGTTTTGAAACATGAGGAGAATAAATCTAAGATGACTTCTCTGTTTAATTTAGCAGAAGCATATCAGTGTCAAGCAGGAATGGAAATCAAACCAGAAGTAGATAAAAAATCAGGCAGCAACTAAATGTGCCAAAAAGCAAAAGAATATAAGGTGAAGAACCAGATGAAAAGGTAAGAAATGTGGAAAAAGCATAAGTATAGTTGCAAGTATAGAAAACTTCTGGAAAAACCTCATGTTGATCAGGAACAAATGCAGGAATGGTTAAGGAGAGGCGAATTCAAACCAAAAGATGAAAGGTTAATATTGGCAGCCTAAGGTAGTAGTGACCTATATACACGCTGGTTTACAAAGTCCATTGAACATGTGGGAGAAAGACAAATGTAGGTTTTGTAAAACCAAATTAGAAACAGTCGCACACCTTGTTGCTGGTTGTGACATAGTGAATGGCAGGAGGATTGTATACTGAAAGGCACAATAATGTTTTATATCACACGAGATCACCCATTACCAACAGCTCAAAAGATAGATGTTAGAAAACTTGATATAGTGGTCAAAGAAAAGACAAACGTAGCATTGATCACTGAAATCGCTACATCCAGTGATTACAGTGTCTTGCATACAGAGACAAAATCATAAAATATCAGAATCTGCAGGCAGAAACAAGAGAAATGTGGAAGAACGATACCAAGACAGTTCCAATAGTATTAGGAGCAACGGGGCTAAAAAAAAAATCTACAATTGTATTTAGGTATGTTATCAATCCATGTAGCCCAGTACGAATTGCAGAAGTCGTCATTATTGGGCACATGGCAAGTGCTGCGACGAGCACTTTTGGCTGACATCAAAGACTGAAACAATACTAATTTCATGAACTTTAATCATAGTTTGACTGAGGATTGGGGTCCATTCCCATCACAGTATTGGACACCCAAAGGATTTGGAGAAATAAAAAAACATGAAGGAACCAGAGGGAGATCCACCGTTAGTAGGTCCAGGTTTCTAGCAAGACAGCAGATAGAAAATTTCTTCCATTTGGAAAGGCAAGATTTCCTTGTGTTGGGTTGCCTGGCCTCCTGCAAGTCCTCACAGGAGAGGTGTCAGAAGGGTATTAGGGCTCTACAACCCAGATGGTCAGTTGGAGAGTTTCCAGGTGTGCGTGGATGAGGGAGCCCTTGTCCTGTGTGAGTAAGTCTACTATGCGGGGTAACTTGCGATTATTGCCCTTGGCGAGGTGCAAAAAAAGGGGGGGGCTGTCTTGGCCAATATGGAGTTGCCGGCAAGATTTTCAGTCTGTCCTGTTGAATTTTCAGCAAGACTGTCGAATGAGTGGCAGGGGAGGGAATGCATAAAGAAACTTCCCCTTTCATGAAATTGATAGGGCGTCCACTTTACAAGACTGAGAATGGAGTTCTCTGGCACAAAATAAGTTGTCTGCTTGGAGAGGCAAACAAGTCTATTTGAGGACTACCCCATCGGTGGACTATGTCCAGGAACACATCCCTGTGAAGCATCCATTTGTGGGACTGCGCTGTGGATCTGCTCAGTGTCTGCCACAGACTTCTGAATGGAAGAGATGTAGACCGCCTTACACTTCTGAATGGAAGGGATGTAAACCACCTTAAGAGAAATCTGAAGTTGGTGTGTTAGTTCCCAACCCTGTAAGGCTACTCTGCAAAGGAGGTAGGATCTTGCCCCCCCCCCCCTCCCACCTGCTTACATACCACAGAACTATCATGTCTGTGTAGATCTGCAGCCGTCCTGGGCTGAGGAGAGGTTGGAAGGCCTGAATAGCAAGAATCAATGCCTTCATCTCTTTTACATTTATGTGGTCTTTCCCCTGAGAAGGGATCCATTGTCCTTGAGCAGTATGTGGGCTCAGAGCTGCCCCCCAAACTCTATCTGAAGGATCTGGGTACAAGTCCTGAGTTGGGGGCAATGGGTGAATGGGGAGTCCTGGGTTTGTGGATATCTGTTGCATCCACCACAGGAGCTCTTTCTTGAGGCAAGGAAGAAGTGGGATAAGAAATTCTAGTAGGTGAGCATGCTTTGTCTACACAGATTTCAGGAACCATTGAAATTTCCTCATGTGGAGCCTTGCCAGGGTAGTATAGAGATGGTGAAGGCCATAAGTCCCATGATTCTGAGAAATTGTCTTGCTGACAGCTGTTTTAGGGAAAGAATCTCTGAGAAGGTTTGACAGAGCTCCAGAGCCTTTTGGGGTGGGAGAGACACTATCATTTTGTCTGTTTGGAATCTTCACCCCAGAAAGATATGATGTTGAGATAGGATGAAGGTAAATTTGTTGAAGCTGATTGCGAATCCTAGGCATTGTAAGATGGCAGTGGCTGAGTGGAGGCTGTTCACCATTTCCTCTGGGGTGTTGGCCTGCAGCAGGAGGTTGCCTAGGTAAGGAAAGATCTGGATGCCTTAGAATCTGCAGAAGGTGACCGATGGAGCCAACCATTTTGTGAAAACTATTGGAGCTGTAGAAGACCAGAAGGTTAGGTCGAGAAGTGAAAGTGGTAGGATCCCACAGAGAAACAAAGTTCATGAATTTGGGGTGAATGGGAATGTGTAAGCATGCATCTTTGATGCCTATAGATGCAGGAACTTGTGTGGGTGAATCAAGGGAAAGACATTCTGCAGAGTTAGCACTTGAAAGATGGTACATTTAGAAAGGTGTTGAGAAAAGAAAGATCTAGGGTGGGTCTTCTATGGCCCTTCCTTTTTGGAAACCAGAACCATGCGAGAATAGAAGCCTGTCCCTTTTTGGGGGGTGGGCAATGGTTGTACTGAACCCTGTTCCAACAGGTTTTCCAGTACCTAGGTGAAGAGAGGAATCTCATCTAGAGGAGGGTGGGGGTTACCCCTGAAAGAAGGCACAGCATGCCAAACCATAAAGTATCTATATTTGATGATGTGCAGGATCCAGGTGGGAATGGATAGGGATAGGTGGAGGAAGAAGAGGGTATTACAGGGCAGTCCTAGCCTGTTATATCAGGAAAGTGCTGCTTAGCCACATGAGAAGCAACTGACGATGCTGAGGTGATGCGGTTTCTTGCTCCCTTTGGAGGGCTTGGGTTGGGAAGTCCGGGATTGCCTGTAGACGAAGACTGGTTTCCCAAGAAAGTTACTGTGAAATTTAAGGACTGGAGAGACCAGAATATGTTTGAGGTCTTTTAATTCCTTGCTCTTTTCCTGTAGGGACTTGAAAAGCTCAACTGATGGTTTAACAAATAAGGATGAGTTGTTCAGGGGAGCATCCATGAGCTTCGCTAAGATGCCTTCAAGAAGGAGTTGAAGCTTCAAACCAGGCAAACCTTCTTAATGCTGAGGATGAAGCTGCAGCTCTAGAGGTAGCCTCACCGGAATCATAATTGCACTTCAAAGAATGTCGGCCACCTGGGAGGATGCAGCAATCAGGGACAATGGCAAGGCTTTATTTAGTGAGTCTGGCATGTCAGATATTATTTCGGTCAATTGAGCCATCAAGCTCCATGTGGGTTTGAAAGTTCAAAGCCCTAAAGGCTAAAGTTCCTGAAGTGTAGATTTTCCTTTTCCAACCTCTCGAGTTGTCTACTGTCTGTCAGAGGGTAGAAGAGAAGTGGAAGAAATGGAACTAGAGGCCTCATCAGAGGCAACAGAGATGATAGAGGGGGTCTGCTACAGGAGCTTTAAAAAGGAAATTAGAGTCCTGGGGGCACTTTAGGGGACAGATGCTGAGAGTCAGAATGAAGAAACCTGGAGGCAAAGGCATCCAGAAAGGCAGGGATGACTGGAGGGATAGCTGAAGGATTAAGTGTCTCTTACCTGGAGGAGGTCATAGCATCTCTTTTGTACCACCAACATTTGACAGTTGCCCCATTTAAAAAGGTCTCATTTTTTGAAAGCATTTCCCCCAAAAGAAATCTCATCCAAAGGGGATCCCGACCCATTACACTCCTCCTCTATGGAGGCATAGTCCAATGGGAAGGAATTTGAGAGGAGTAAGCTAAACAATCACTGTCCTCATCAGACAAGGAATCTTCCTGTGAAGAAGCTTGACATCTGACCCTTTTTTGAGGGGAAGAAGGCCAAGAGAGAGGAGGGGGAGGGGACCGAAAGGAAGGCATCAAAGGCCATGAAAGCCTTTAACAAACCTTGGGAAAGTTTTGCCACTCTTTCTGAGGGTCTAAGGGTAGTGGCAGGAAGGAATGTTTAGCCTTCTGCTTTTTTCATAGCAGGAGTATCCATCTGTGGCAAAGAGGGAGGAACTGGACGTAGGCCTACACTATAGCACATCAGAGTCAACATCTTCCCTCACTGTAATCTGGGTGATTCCTCTGAGCCCTTCGGATATAATGAGGCTTGGTTCCCTCGACATCGGGACCACATATCTGTGACACCTCTCGACATGCTGGCATCCAGTTCTAAGGCAGCCTGTAAAACTGGCTGGGCCTGAGGACATGGAATGCACTGCACCTCCTGGCTATCATGCACCTCGGGAAAGACATCTGTGGGGAGAGGCACGACTTTGGCTTTGGGCCCAAGTCTTTTGGCCTTCTGCTTGGTAGGCTCGATCATCGGAGCTGAGGAACCTTCCATCAAGGTTTAGCTTAAATTTTCAGGTGTTGGTTCTCTAAATTGTGAGAGACTAAAGTCGACTACAGCGGGTTTTGGGCACGAATGACTGACAAATCAAACACTTTTTATGGTCATGGTGGGGCCCCCCGAGACAAAATCGTTCCCTTCCTCAACCTTCCCTCAGGAAATATCAAATACAACTCCCGTACTATCACTAGGTAACAGGTCCCTAACGCTCTCTAAGACCAAGAAAATTGCATCAATGGGCCCAGACAATATCCCAGGATGCCCTTTTTTTTTTACTTTCTCCAAGTCTTTCGGGTTTCTAATACCATGCCGGAAATGGACCCCATTTCTAAGTCAAAATAAGAGTACAATTAAAGTTCAAAAAATTGGCATTGTTTCAGTCTTTGATGTCAGAAGTGCTCTTTGCAGCACCCACAATGTGCCCAGTAATGACTCCTCCTGCAATTCGTACAGGATTACATGTGTTGGTAACGCATCAAATTCGACTATAGATTCTTTTTTATAAGACCTGTTGCTCCTACTGCTGCTAGTGGAACTGTGAATATCTGTATTCCGCATTGTTCTAGTTTCTGCCTGCAAATCCTGATATCTTATGACTATCTCTCTCCCTCTGTACGCAAGACAGTGTAGTGACTGGGTGTGCAGATTTCAATGATCAATGCTACTTTTGTCTTCTTTTCATGGACCACTATTACTTGGTTTTCTAGCATCTGTCTTTTGAACTGTTGGTACTGGGTGATTTCATGTGATGTAGACTACATTTTCTATGACACTTTGTGGCTCATGTTTCCAGTGTTTTTCAACCACTTCAATACCATAATGTTTGCACAATCCCCAGTATAACAGTCTTGCCACATTATGCCTTTCAGTATACAGTCTTCCTGCCATTAGTATGTCACACAACCAGCAACAAGGTGGGCAATTATTTCCAATCCTGCTTTACAAAATAAGAAGTTATGTACTCACCATAAGCATTCCATATTTGTTGTCCATCTCGCCTTTATTCTTGCTGGTTGGGTTTGATGCTCGGTTTGACTTGGCCTAATACAAAAGCTCGAGGCTTCTACTAGCTCAAGGTAAACCCCTATCCCATGATGTCTAGGGTGTTTTCA
>NC_056739.1:1098707600-1098753231 GCF_019279795.1 Protopterus annectens | reverse complement strand
GGTGTAGCCTATGTTAAATCACCAATATCAAAGAACCCAACAGTGCAAAGTCCACCAATAATACCAAAAAGAACACTGTCGATGCCAGGAAATGCTTTTTACGATCTTTTTATTCCACAAATTCCAAGTACAGATTGAGCCTATGTTGCTGCTGTGCAAATGTAATCCATGGTAATTTTTGCTTGAAAGGCCACCGATGTGGAAACAGATCTGGTAGAGTGGGCTTTCACCTTAAAAGGGAGATCTTTGCCACTGGACGTATAAATGAATGAAATGCAGCTTGAAATCCAGTGTGAAAGTGGGTTTTGAGACTGATGAACCCTTTCTTGAATCTGAAAAGGAAATAAACAATTGGTCTGACCTGAAACTCTTGGTTCTATGAAGATAGAATCTCAGTTGTCTATGGACGTCAAGCTGATGAAATTTGTACTCTGCCTTGTCAGAAAAATTTGGGAAAAAGACCGGTAGTTCAATGTATTGATTAATATTAGCCTGAGAATAAACCTTAGGAACAAATGAAGGGTTGGTCCGTAAAGAAACCCTGTCTCTGTGACGTACCAAATAAGGAGACCTAATGGAGAGGGCTTGCAGTTCTGAGAACCTCCTTGCAGATGTAATGGCCACTAAAAATATGTTTTTTCACGAAAGGAATTTCAGATCACAAGTTGCTGAAGGTTCAAAGGGAGGGGAAGTTAGTTTTTGAAGGATAAAATTCAAATCCCAGGGTGCCACAGGGTCCATAATGGGACGTCTCAATAATGTGGCCCCTTTAAGAAAATCTCTGCACAATCTATGCACTATAAGGTTGGGATCATTAGCAAAATGGAAGGTAGAAATAGCTACCAGTTGAACCTTAATAGTAGCGGCTGAACCTTAATGAAACAGTTGTGTAAGAAACTCCAAAATGGCAGAGATGGGGGCTGTATAAGGATCAAGGTTTGTATAACGAGCCCAGAAGGAAAACCTTTTCCACTTACTGGAGTAAATCTTCCTAGTCGAAGGTTTGTGAGAAGAGGTCAGAATATGCACATCAGGAGAAAAGTCATGAAGCTTGACTAAGGATGGAATTGGAGCAGCCACTCTGTCAAATTGAGGGTGTGGAGAGAGGGATAGAACACCCCTGACATGTGCTTCAGTAAATCTGGGACTGGGTCCAGGGTCCAAGGTTCATCCACTAGGTCATGCCTGAGGAAGGGGAACCAAATCTGACGAGGCCAGTAAGGAGAAATGAGGATCATCTTGCTTCCCAAGGATTTTGCTTTCTGAATTACTTTTGATATCAGAGGAAAAGGTGGGAAGGCATAGAGAATTCTCGAGGGCCAATCATGAACGAGTGCGTCTCTGGGTGTCTCCCCCCTTTGGGGGAATCAGGGTGAAGTAGTTGCTGCATTTGGCATTCAGAGGGGTGGCAAAGAGATTGCAGCAAGGCTGACACCTTCTGCGAAAAATCTGTTCCACAATGTGTGGATTCAGAGACCACTCATGAGGCATAAGAATCGCCTTGCTGAGCCTGTCGGCTATCACGTTGTTTTTTCCCGGAATGTGTGTTGCGACCAGGAAATGTTGGGAAGACACTGCTCACTCCCACACTCAAAGGGCCTGTCTACATAGGGGGTAAGATTTAGTCCCTCCTCGTCTATGTACCATACACCAACATATTGTCAGAGTGAATCACAATCATCCCTAGAGGGAGAAAGCTGTGAAGATCTTGCAACCCCAGAAGCACTGCTCTCAACTCCAAGACGTTGATATGCAAATAAACCTAGTGCTCCTGTCACGTGCCTTGGACTGTTCTCCCTAGATAATGCCCCCCCCCACCCCACCCTATCTGGGAGGCATCCGTGGTCATGGTGATGACAGGGGGAGATGGAACAAATGGTCTGCCTGTGGTCAGATGGCTGGACTAGGTCCACCAGCTAAGATCCCGTTTGCACGATTCTGTTATCAGGATGGGGTGAGAAAGATGTAGTCACTGCAGAGACCACTGGGAAAAAAGTAACCACTGAAGACCCCTCATGTGCAGTCTGGCTAATGGGACTAATGTTATCATAGAGGCCATCGTCCCCAACAATTGAGTACAGTCTTTGCTTTTGCTTTCAGCTGTGGAAGTAGACTCCAAATTTGTTGCCTGAGATTCTGGTCTCTCTCTATGGGGAGGTAAGCCCTCATTGTGACTATTTATTTCAGCGCCAATGAAATTCACATGCTGAGAGGGCGATAATGCAGATTTTTGCCAGTTTATTTTAATTCCTAGCTTCAAGCAAGTCATAATGGTGGCGTCCCTGGCCTGTAATATCAGATGCCTGGTGGTGGCAGTCAGGAGCCAGTCATCCAGGTACGGAAACACTTGGAATCCATGGCGTCTCAAGTGAGCCGTTACCACTGTCATGCATTTGGTGAACACCCTGGGGGCTGTGGTGAGACCAAAGGGGATGGCGCAAAAATATAAGTTATGTTCTTACCATAACATTCCATGTTAGTTGTCTTCTCGCCTTCTTTCTTGCTGGATGGGTTCGGAGCCGATCCTCGGCTCCGACTCGGCCACTCTAAAAGCTCGAGAGTTGGTTCCACCGGCTCGAGGCTCCCCTTATATCCCACAATGCTAGGCGGTAATACCTCAGATCTTGTTTGTAAGCTAGGCCCAGCTAGGAGAAAATCCAGAAACACTGGAAAGGGGAAACCCACCTCTATAAGATGACAGAAGGAAGGTGACCTACAACCTGTTGAGGGAATATATACATAACACAGTATATACATATACCAATAGAGGTGGTAGGAAAAAAAGGTCACAATCAAACTCCTCTAGGTCTGTCCAGGCTAGGGGGAAGGAGGGTGGGGCTTAAGAAGAAGCGAGAAGAAGACAACTAACATGGAACGTTATGGTAAGAACATAACTTCTATATGTTAAGTTGTCCATCTCGCCTTCATTCTTGCTGGATGGGACCGTCCCTAGCACCTTGTCCCGGGTGGCCTATCGGAACAGACTCGAGTACAGTGGAACCAAAATTAGCTCTGTGTCTAGAAGCTAGGTCCAACTTATAATGAGAAATGAAAGTGTGAGGAGTAGCCCATGTAGCTGCTGCACAAATCGTATCAATAGGCAGCCTGACTTGGAAAGCTATAGAAGTAGCCAAAGCTCTAGTTGAATGAGCCTTAGGTTTGTTTGGTAACTTTTGATGCCTAATCTCATACACAAAAGAAATAAAGGATGTAAGCCATCTGGAGAGTGATACTTCCGAAACTGGAAGGCCCTTTCTGCCTTCTGCATAAGAGACAAACAGTTGGTCAGCCTTTCTGGTCTGTTTGGTCCTATCCAAATAATACCTTAAATTGCCGATGAACATCTAGCCAATGTAATTTTTGTTCAGACCTGTTAGAATAGTTAGGAAAAAACACAGGAAGGTCAATGTTTTGATTTAGATTTGCCTGAGAGGCTACTTTGGGTAAGAAGGATGGGTTGGTCCGTGGGATACCTATCCTTATGAAACAAAAGATAAGGGGATCGACTGCAGAGTGCATGAAGCTCCGAGACTCTTCTAGCCGAAGTAATGGCTACCAAAAAGAGTGTCTTCCAGGATAGCAATTTCATTGAACTCGAAGATGCAGGTTCAAAGGGGGGAAGAATCAAAAATGTGAAAACTAAGTTAAGGTCCCAAGGAGGAGGATTTCTGATAGGAGGCTTGAGAAGAAAAACTCCCTTCAAAAAGGCTTTACAAAGCTTGTGAGACATGATGGCAGAATCTGAGATTCCAACATGAAAGTTAGAAATAGCTGCCAATTGAACCTTAAGAGTAGAAGGAGACGAACCTGCGTGGAATAGTTCGGCTAAGAAATCAAGGACCGTTTGAATGGGAGCAGTGAAAGGATCTATGTCCCTTCCTTGTGCCCAATAGGAGAAACGTTTCCACTTACTAAGATAAATCTTCCGAGTGGAGGATTTATGGGAAGCTATTAAAATATCTCGAACTGAGTGAGATATTAGAGGAAGCCTGGCTAGGGTTGGAATTGGAGGAACCAAGCAGTGAGGTTCAGAGAGGGGAGGGAGCGATGCAACTGACCCGACTGATGGGTCAAAAGATCTGGAACTAGGTCCAGATGCCAGGGTTGCTCCAACAGAAAATGGTGCAGAAAGGGGAACCAAACCTGTCGCGGCCAGTAAGGGGCAATGAGGATCAAGGAAGCTTTCTGAGCGATGGCTTTCTGTATCACTTGAGAAATTAGTGGGAAGGGAGGAAATGCATACAGAAGTCCCCGGGCCAAACTTGGACTAGAGCGTCTCTGCTGGGATGGCGTGGTAGAGGAAAGAGGGTGAAATAATCTTTGCACTTGCTGTTTTGGGGAGTAGCAAAAAGGTCGCAGCAAGGCTGGCCCCACTTCAGAAAAAAAACTTTTCCAAGACTGAATTTTTCAGAGACCACTCGTGAGGCATGAGAATAGCTCTGCTCAATTTGTCCGCAATGAGATTGGACTTCCCGGGGATGTGCGTTGCTATCAGAAACCGCTGAGAAGAAATCGCCCATTGCCACAGTCTGAGTGCCTCTCGACACAGGGGATAGGATCTGGTTCCGCCTTGTTTGTTGATATACCACACTACAGACATGTTGCCCGTCTGGATTGCTATCGTTCCCATCGGAAGAGAGTCTTGAAGGGCTTGCAACGCTAAAAGCACTGCTCTCATCTCTACAACATTTATATGCAAGTGGCGTTCGTAAGGTTGCCATATGCCCTGGACTGTCCTGCCCTGATAATGCCCCCCCCACCCGATCAGGGAGGCGTCCGTTGTCAGAGTAGCAACCGGAGGGGGAGGGACAAAAGGTCTTCCTAAGAAGAGCTGGGGGGAAGAAATCCACCAAAGAAGATGATTCCTGCATGCATGTGTTATCACAATGGTGTGGGACATCGGAAGTTGTTGGTATGACCACTGTGTGAAGAGCATCCACTGCAAGATTCTCATGTGAAATCTGGCTAATAGAAGTAGAGGGATAGCAGCTGCCATAATTCCCAGTACTTTTAGGACTAATCTGACTTTGATTCTGTTGCTGTGGAAAAGAAGAGAGACTAGTTTGTGTATGTCTGCTATCCTTTGGTCTGTGAGTCTCGCAGACATGCTGACTGTGTCTAGATTTGCGCCTATGAAAGTAATAGCATGACAAGGCGACAAAACAGACTTTTCGCAATTTATTGAGATACCTAGCTTCAAATATGCGAAAAGTGTAGTCTCTGGCAAGTAGTAGAAGATGCTTGGTGGGAGCTGTAAGGAGCCAGTCGTCTAAGTATGGAAACGCCTGGAATCCTTGACGTCTCAGGTGAGAGGCAACCACTGCCATGCATTTGGTAAACACCGGGGGCTGTGGTGAGTCCAAAGGGCAGGGCTCTGAATTGAAAGTGACTGGTTCCCAGCCTGAAGCGGAGGAATCTCCTGGAGCGTCTGTTCATTTTTATATGATAGTACGCATCCTGGAGGTCTATAGAGCACATCCAGTTTTCCTTTCCCAATAGGGGTAGGATGGATTGCAACGTGACCATCCGAAATCTTGTTTTCTTGACAGACTTGTTCAAGATGCTGAGATCCAAAATGGGCCTCCAGTCCCCTGTTTTCTTTGGAACCAAAAAGAATTTGGAGTAGATTCCGGATCCTTGCTGGTCTGCTGGAACTGGCTGAATGGCTCTTTTTGCAAGCAACTTTGATATTTCTAACGCTGCTTGATCCCTTTGAGCGGGTGGAACATCTGGAAGGGACGTTTTTGATTGATTTGGAATGCGAAAGAACGGAATGGAATAGCCTTCGGAAATGATGGACTGTACCCACTTGTCTTGAGTTAGAGATCGCCAGGCTTCTGGGTACAGTGATAATCTTCCCCCAACTGCCTCCTAAGGTGGACAGTCGGGCAACACCTCAGGGATGCTGAAAGGGCTTATCGGAAAAGGTTTCTCGATTGCCCTGGTTCTCTGGACCCCCTGCCTCTAGGGCTATCGCCTAACATTATTGTTCCCCTCTGCCTCTAGAGGGGAACCGACTCTGTCGCCAGGCAAAGCCCCTTGAGATTGCTTATGGAACCACATGTTTCCACTTTTCTGGCCCTTGGGGTAAGGCCTAGAAGGAGTAGAAAAACAGACTCCGACGACAGAAAGAGTTTTGCCATCCGTCTCGCACCTTGTCAGGGTTTCTTTCACTTGAGGACCAAAAAGGGACGATCCATCAAACGGGGAATTAGTGAAAGACGCCTTAAAGGGATCCAAATTGCATAGCCGCATCCAGGCATGCCGGCGTAAGGCCACACCTGTACCTGCGGCTCTGCACGCTCCATCAGCCGCATATGAAAGAAGGCGCATGGAGGAGTTAGCTATCGAATTGAGGGTTGTCAGCTGAGCGTTCATCTTATCCTGAAAACCCGCAGCTGTTGGATCCTTTAACATCTCACTCGCTTCCTTGATCAAGTCTCTTTGAAGACGAGTGAAATGACAGAGGTAGTTCAGCGAATGCATTGAAAAGGTCGCTGACTAAAACATCCGCTTCCCGTACCTGTCCATAGACCTAGATTCCTTGTTAGGGGGATGGACAGGCACTGAAGGATCAGCTAGTTCCTTCTTGGTGGCAGAAGCTACCACCATAGCATCCACAGAAACTCCTTTAGTCAAAAATTGTTTGTCTGCTGGTGCTATAATAAACTTTGAAGGTCTCCTGGGGGTGGGGTCCACAGAGTCAGGAGCCGTCCAAGCCTTTTTTGCTACCACCTGCATAAGGGGATCAAAGGGAGGGGGGGGCGAGAGCCGAACGCCTCAAGATACACAGATTCATCCTCCGAAGGGTTAAGGGCTGGCCAATTCCCCCTCTGTTTTAAGATCTCCAGGATGTCTGCAAAGGAGACATCTTCAGAGGGGGAACCTTCAGAATCCTCTAAATCCGTGTCAGAGGTGACAGACTCAGGTGAGTCTATGGTCTTCCTCTTGCACTTTCTCTTCCTAGGGGGCTCTCCTGCCAATTCAGGAGAGGCCTCGGAAGAGGATGAAATCCCCACAGGGGATTCTTGAGGAGCTGGCTCTCTGCGGTCTGGGATGAGGGAGTGAGTAGAAATTACCTGAGGCACCGAGGAGGGAGGGGCGACGGAGCCGACTGTGGAGTTGAACCAGGTTCCAACACACTCCGCATGACCTCGAAAGCACCCCTGTCAGGCAGAGCCAGAGGTCTCCGCTCCGAAGAGCTGAAAACCTCCCTCGACACAGACAGTGATGGCTCCGAGGCCGATGTCGGAGCCGAACTCACCAGCGCCGAAACACCGAGAGGGAGAGCGGGGTCGGACAAGGGTCCGATGCCACTCACCCCCTCGGAGCCGACGAGGCAAGTCCAGCGCCGAGATTCCTCCAATGAAGAAAACGGAGCAGACGACGGCGCTGAAGACAATTGTATCGGCTCCGACGCTGCCACAGTCTCGGGTCCGAAACGCCCCGGCTCCGAACTCAAAGGAGTCGGAGGAGAAACATTTTGAGAAATAGGATTAAGCATCGACTGCTGAGTCGGGCTCTGAAGCATTTGGGCCAGTGCCTCGGACTTAAGAAGTCGACTCACTACCCTCTGAAGGTCATGGTCCGAAAGTCTCGACGACCTAGAGGAGTGAGATCTATGGCTCCGTTCAGACAGCAAGGGAGATGCTGGAGCCGAATGAACAGAGCCAAGAGACGGCGACCTAGACCTTTTCCTAGTTGTCGGTTCTGATAATTTTATCGGAGCAGACTCAGTGATTTCCAACACCTTGGCTCCGGCCGGAGCCGAGGGAACCGAAGAAATAAGAGTTCGAGTCTCATCGGCTCCAGCCGGAGCCGATGTTGTAGCAGACTTCGAAGCCTTAGGTGTCGACTCAGAAACTGGAGCCGACGACCTAGAAGGCTTGGAGGGTTTGCCCGAAGAAAGAGTCGGGGGACCCTCAAGCTTCAATAAGCCTCGTAATATAAGCTTATTTTTTCTTTCCTGCAGGACTCTAGGGCTGAAGCCATGGCATACAGCACAAGAGTCCTGCAGGTGTAAAGGTCCCAGGCAGTACACACAAGAAGTGTGACCGTCTGTCAGAGACATTTTCTGACAGCACGAGTCACACTTCTTGAAGCCTGAGACCTTTGAATCCTTAGACATTTTCAAGGAAAAAAGTGTAACCACCACACAACACAAACACATCGATTACACTATCCACTAAGGTTAACTAAAATTAAACTAATAAATTTAGTTTTTTTTTTTTTTTTAAATCCCTACAAACACATACACTCCACTAATAAAGGGGATGGAAGGGCCCGAAGGCTTAAGGAAAGAACTAATAAGTTCTTGAGGAAAAAAGGGTGGATAAACAGGTAGGAAAGGGTCAAAATCCACTCAACTAAGGGTAATAACGAGTAAAAACTAAATTAAAGGGGCTAAAATTAACTATAGACTAATCTATATGAACTGACCTGAAGCCGGTAGAAACAACACACCTCGATCGCTGTAGCGGCAAACGAGATCTGGGGTATTACCGCCTAGCATTGTGGGATATAAGGGGAGCCTCGAGCCGGTGGAACCAACTCTCGAGCTTTTAGAGTGGCCGAGTCGGAGCTGAGGATCGGCTCCGAACCCATCCAGCAAGAATGAAGGCGAGATGGACAACTTAACATCTGGTTATGACTGGCCCCAAGCCAGAAGCGTGAGTGACTCCTTGATGCTCTGTCCATTTTGATGTGGTACGCATCTTGGAGATCTATGGAGCACACCCAAACGTCTTTCCCTAACAACGGGAGTATCGAATGTAACATGACCATTCTGAACTTGGACTTCTCTACAGATTAGTTCAACTTTTTGAGATCCAAGATGGGTCTCAAGTCCCCTGTTTGTTTTGGCACCAAAAAGAATCTGGAGTAAGTCCCTAATCCTACTTAGTCCGCGGGGACAGGTTGGATGACTCTCTTCTAGCAACTTTTGGATTTCTACAGTTGCTGAGCCCCTGTAATTGGGTGGAACATCCAGGATTCTTCTGATCCAAGGAAAAGGGAAAAAGAAGGGAATACAGTATCCTCTGCACCTACTTGTCGTGAGTGAGATTGTGCCAGGCTTCTGGGTACAAGGATACATGTCCCCAACTGGCTCCAGAGACGCACCGTTGGGCCTCCTTTCAGGAGCACTGGTAGGGACGACCATGAAAGGAATCACAGTCTACCTGATTCTGCGGGCCTCCCCTGCCTCTAGGGCGTCTACCTTTATTTCCTCCTCTGCCTCTGGAGAAGGAATCACCCTGTGTTTCCTGGAAAAACCTCTGCGACTTCTTGAACCACATCTTTCCACCCCTCTGCCCTTTGGGATAGGGTCTAGAAGGAACGGAAAAATGGACTCCCACGGCAGACAGGGTTTTCGTTTCCTGTTCGCACCTGGTGAGTGTGTCCTTTACTTTAGGTCCAAACAACGAGGATCCATCAAGAGGGAGTTGGTAAATGTAGACTTAAAGGCCTCTGCAAAATTACACAAGCGCATCCAGGAGTGTCTTCCAAGAGAAACTCCTGAACCCGCTGCCCTACTCGTTCCATACACTGCATAAGATATCAGTCTCAAGGAGGAGTGGACAATAGAATTTAAGGTAGACATCTGAGCGTTAAGCTTATCAGATACTGCTTCAGAACATTACCTTGGAGAGTATCTTCCCAGCTCCTTCAGATCTCTCTGGAGCCTAGTGAAATGAGACAGGTATAATTCAGCGATCTGGGTGTAAATGCCGCTGAAGTAAAGACACGCTTCCCATACCTACCAATCATTTGAGACTCCTTGTTCAGTGGCTGGACAATGAAGGAAGTTTCAGCAAGTTCCCTTTTGGTGGCTGTTGCCACCACCATGGCATCTACTGGCACGCCTTTGGTGAGAAAATCTTTGTCCTGAGGTACTGATAAGAATTTATTAGGTCTTCTAGGAACTGTTTTCACAGTATCAGGAGATTCCCACACCTTTCGACTCACTAGATCCAAGAGTTTGTCGAAAGGTGGAGATACCAAAGAGGCACAAGTTTGAGACCCGAAAGCCTTCAGATACACAGACTTCATCAGAAAGGGAAGTGGTGGGCCAGCCGCCTCTATGTTTCACGATCTCAAGGATATCTGTGAAGGAGATATCAGACGACTTGGGGGACCCTCCTGACTCCTCAAGGTCAGTGTCTGAAGTAATGGACTCATCGGGGGAGTCAACCATGCTTCCTCTTACAAGCTTTCTTCCGAGGGGTCTCCTCAGAAGGATATTCCGGGGAGGTCACAGAAGACTGGGGGCACTCCTGAAGGGTTCCTGAGGCTGCGAGTCCCTGCTGTGTTGTTGGGTGAGAGAAGGTGCTGAGACTGAGGTTGTCGCTTTAGGGGGAAAAATGTTGGTGCCCCTAGTTGGAAGTGAAGACTTGGACACTCCACATCAGCTGGAAGGCCGACTCCCTATATACATACACACACACATATATATATATATATATATATATATATGTATGTATAAATATATATATATATATATATATATGTATGTATATATATATATATATACATATGTATGTATATATATATGTATGTATATATGTATATATATATATATATATACATACACACATATACATATATATATATATATATATATATATATATATATATATATATATATATATATATATACATACACACACACAAAACCTTTAGTTGTTGGGATAACCTTAAAATGTTGCTATTGAAATACTAAGATTCTTAATGTGTTAAATGTATATTACCTTGATGATTCAATGTATTCCTATCATTGCATAACAATATGTGAAGTTGAATTTCTTCTTTTCTATGCATATATTGCAAATACGCTAAATTAATAAACATTTTCTTTAAAAAAAACAGGAGATACTTGGTCATGTGGATTTGATAGTTTATGACATGGAAAGAAATTGTGGCAGAGATGTACACTTTTTACTTGTACCTATGCTCTGCTATTCTTGCCATTAGGCAAAACACGGGTAGAAGGCAAGAGCTTAGATACTTTCCCAGATTCAAATGAAATCTCAACAAGGTCTGAAGGATTTTTGTACAATTTATGAGAATCTGGGACTTTAAGAGTAGGGTTGCCACCTTGCATTGTGGCCAAAACTGGACCAATGCTACACCTCTCAACTCCCCTAACCTCATCCCTCCCCTTTCCACACCCACTTTCCACCCATGTCATGACATCACAGGTCAGGAGGAGGAGAAACATCCTCTATTGTGGTGGTGATTATTATTTTGTGGAAAAAGCATAGTAAATTTACTGATTTACTATGCTTTTCTGTAAAAAAGCACATAAACCAGCGAATACCAGAGTATAAACAGTATATTCTGGACTACCAATCAATCTGATTTCCAGATAGTTCGGGGGGGGTGTCAGGTGGCAGACACTCAAGTGTGAAACAAGAAAGTATTCTGTAAGCATCAACCACAGGAAGGATGGCTGCAGGCTAAGAACAAGTATCTTGTACTTCAGATACACGCTTGTCATTTTTACTTACAAGTTTACTTAGGAGAGGATCTGGCCTAATGTTGGTGACAATGAAAAAAATGATTTCATGCTTAAGCACAGATGTCAGCCCAAGCTGATTTTGCACTGAGATGCAGAGAAACAGAAATGAACAGACCTGCCAGCTTCAGCAATCGATAAAGTCACAAAAGTCAAAGGAAAAGAAACTTTATTAATGTATTCAGCCCTCTTCTACATCAATTTCTTGACCTTTTCCATTTCCAAAGACTGCCAAGATAATCTTTAGATTTTTTCTCTCTTAACTCAAGCCATTTTTCTGTGAGAAATGAAACCAAAGCTTTTTGTCTTCCGAACTTGGTAGCCTGCTTGAATTTTCATTCCCAGCTGTTGACACGGTGCTATGGGCCTAAACAAAAATAGTGGGAGCAGAATTCTTTAAGGGACAAAATAGCAATTTCTGATCAACTTAACCATCATTAATCAAATGAAGGGGGCGTGAAATCAGAAAAATATACAAGAGAGAGACTATAATGACCAAGAGGACAGAACTGCAACAATTTTTCTTCTAGCAAGCTGGAAGACATGCAGCAATCAAGCAAAGCAAGCTAAATGTAATATGATGATATATCCATATTTGATGGATATATCTTCAGTTAAAAAAAAAGTTTCATGCAGGCTCATGACAAATGTCACCTCACAATGTCTAGTCCCTATACCACCATTCACTGTGCACACATGTGCGCGCACACACACACACGTGTAGTAAAGAAAAATGAAAATATCAATCATATCTATAAGGCTACCATAATTCATACCTCCATTTATAGGGCCACCACGTTCCTCTAGCCGGCGATTAAGCTCCTCTTTAAAAGCCTGATTTCTGTACCGACGACCAGGTGTTAGTCCAACTAATGGTCGGTCAACTGGTCTGGCAACTTCAACTTCTTGAGTCATTTCAGCAAACCTCATAACAAGCTACAATATCAAAATATGTTACTCCATATAAATAAACACCTGACAATTTTTCAGAGAACACATAACATGATCAAACAGGAAAACACTGGCAAGGAATCAATAACGTATTAAAAAGGATTTGGCAATAAACTAGTTCACACAATTTTTTTCACCGCACAAGATTCACCATGTTTTCACTGAAGAGTTATGCTAAATGAAACTGATTTCTTTGCCATACTGTGCAACAGAGTGGATCAGGAAGAAAAATTAATACAGTCTGCTTATATTTTTGCAGCCTATCCGGGAAATTTACATTTTAAACAAAACTAGTTATCCTGACAAAAGAATGAATCAAACAAATAACATGGAAAAAGTACAGCTGTGTACACTTATCATAAATGTGGATGTTAGAGTGTATTCACTGTTGCAGTCATTACATTTGGGTTATCTGCCTGCAGGTAGCCCTCAGCCGGTCTGAATATCAAAGTCTTGGATCCCTGTGTCGAATGCGGTCTCTTCTTCCATGACGTCAGGTCATCAGGGGTATAAAACATGCAGCAGACGCAATTACATCAGTTTTTCTTGCCCCAGATGTCAGGTGCCCTCCATAATGGGAAGAAATTATATGTTGGGTTACACCTCCAAAAAAAAAAAACAAATACACCAGAAAGCTGAAATACACTAAACAAGTAGAAAGGTATAGCCAAGAGAAGCCAGGGGGCTGGAGGGAGGGTAACCAGGACTGCAATAGTGAATACACCAACATCTACATTTATGCTAAGTGTACACAACTGTACTATGTTCTTAGTGTTTCACTGTTGCAGTCATTACATTTGGGTTGATTCCCAAAGCTAAGTAAGGGAGGAGGAAGTTAGAGAGCATTACGACCAGCTATTAAGCAATGCAGGACTGCAGTGGCAAAACCAGCTCTGGATTTAGAAAAAAATAGACATGTGGTAATGCTTGGTGAAGGTATGTACAGAGCTCCAGGTAGCAGCTTCTTGGATGTCCCTGGTAGGGACACCTCTGAGAAAGGCTGTAGAGGTAGATGCAGCCCTGGTGGAATGTGATCTTATCCCCTTGTGGGGTAGGTTTTCCATGGTGTTTATAGCAGAAATGAATACAATGGGCTATCCACTTAGAAATGGTTTGCTTTGAAATGGCCTTCCCCACTTGCCCCTGCAGCAAAGCCGACTAGCAGCTGTTCAGATTTTGAGAGGCTTGGCTTAGTCCTGTCCAAATAAAATCTAAGTTGTCTGTGCACGTCCAAAGAGTGCAGTATTCATTCTCCTTTGTTCTGTGGATTAGGGAAAAAGTTAGGCAAATGAATGGACTGGTTAAGGGCCACACTTAATTCCACCTTGGGCATAAAGGAAGGATTGATCCTGAGAGACACCCTGTCTGCATGGAAGATGATGAAGGGTTCCACTGCCATGACCGCACTTATTCTTGCTGAAGTGATGGCTAGAAGGAAGGCTGTTTCCCAAGAAAGGAATTTCAACTCTGCAGTTGCAGCGGGCTCAAAAGGAGGTAGAGTGAGCTTTTCCAATACAAAGTTAAGGTCCCAGGCTGGAGTAGGGGCTCTCCTGGGTGGTCTTCAATTTTTGGATCCTCTGAGGAATTGTTTTAGCAGGGGGTGAGAGAAGAGGGGTTGTTCAATATTATAAATGTGCTGAAATGGCAGAGGCATGCATTTTAATTGACGAGAAGGAAAGGCCCTTGTGGAGCATCGCTGTTAAGTACTGAAGAATATGCAGTAAGCTGGGCACTGTTGTGCCCAACCCCCGAGTCTGGCTCCAGGAACAGTATCTTTTCCACTTTTCTAGTACTAGGTCTCCCTGCCTCCAGAATAACATCTAGCATCTGCTTACTGAGGGATGCTATTGGAGAGCTCAAGCGATTAAGCCAGGCTGCAAGGTTCAGGGTTTGAAGCTGAGGGTGCAGAATCTGGCCCTCCTGCTGGGACAGCAGGGAAGGGGCCTGAGGCAGGTGCCATGGTTCCAGCAGTAACATACTGCGCAAGAGGGGGTACCAGTGCTGGTGTGGCCAGTCTGGTGCAATCAGTATTTTTCTTGGTTTGTCCTGTTTGATCTATAGCAGAACGTCCGAGAGGAGAGGCAGAGGGGGAAAGGCTGAGAGGCTTTCCCAGGTGGACAGGGTATCTACTTTCCAAACTTGACTGAGGAAATCCTTGTGCAGAATTTGTCCAATTGGTAGTTCTGAGGGGGGTGGGGGGCAAGCAGGTCCATCTCTGGATTCCTCCATTTGTTTCTCAAAAGGTTGAATATCTTTGGTTCCAGTTTCCACTCATGTGGGTCCATGAGATTTCTGCTTAGGTCATCTGCCAGTGAATTTAGCTTGCCTGGCAGGAACTGAGCTTGTAGGTGCACTTGGTAGCTCAAGGCTGTTTTCTGGAGAACCATGGCTAGTCTGCAGAGAGGGTACGAGTGGGTTCCCCCCTGCTTGTTTATGTACCACATAACAGTGGTGTTGTCTGTCTTTACCAATAATTGTCCTGGAAGAATGTGGTCCTTGAAGGCTGTCAGGGAATTCTGTACCGCTAACATTTCTTTTTGATGGATATGCAGGTGCATCTGACTCTGGTTCCATTTGCCCTGAATGCACTGCCCTGCCAAGTGAGCCTCCCATGCATAGTCTGATGCGTTTGTTGTTAGGGTTTGGGTGGCAGGGGGTACAGTGAATGGGAGCCCCTTGTTGTGGTAGCAGGCCTCTGCCCACCAAAGGAACTCTGTCTTTATACAAGGAATGCTAGGAATCATTGATTCCAGGTCCTGAGAATGTTGACACCATACGCTTTTTAGATACCATTGTAGTTTCCTCATATGCAGTCTTGCATATGGAATTAGTAGAATGCAAGAGGCCATGAACCCCAGGACTTGCAGGATTTTCCTTGCAGATAGCTGGGTCTTTGTGGCCAGTAGTTTGAAGTAGGCTGTCAAATAAACTTGTTTCTCTGGTGTGAGGTAGGCCATCTGGGAAGCTGTGTTCAAGCTTGCTCCCAGGAATACAATTTGTTGGCAGGGTACTAGGTGAGATTTCTTTTCATTTATGGTGTACCCCAGCGAGGTTAGAAGTTTCTTTACAAATGGCAGATGTTTTAGTAGCATGTCCTGGCTTTCTGCCTAAATTAGACAATTGTCCAGGTATGGGTTTATCTGAATATGTCTACCTGCAAAATGCAATGACTGGAGCTAGGCACTTTGCGAATACCCTGGCGCAGTAGATAAGCCAAAGGGAAGTGCAGAAAACTAATAGTGCATGGAGCCTGCTCTGAAGCGTAGGTATTTCCTGCAATATTCCCTTATTGGAATGTGCAGGTAAGCTTCCTTTAAATCTAAGGGTGCCAACCAGGCATCTTTGCCTAGCATAGGAAGCAGCTGTTGAAGTGTTAGCATTTTGAATTTTGGGATTACCAAAAAGGTGTTTAGAATAGAGAGGTCCAGGATAGGATGCCAGGAGCGGTCTTTTCTGGGTACTAGGAAAAGTCTTGAGTAAAAACCTTGTCCTCTTTCTTCTGCTGGGACAGGTTGAATAGTCCTGATACTTAGAAGAGAGAATCTGCTGTTGAGCCTCTGCCCACTGATTTGGGGGGGGGGTAGGTCTGGCCAACTGTTTGGGGTTGGTAAGGTGTGGAAGTGGAATCTGTATCCTTGGGAAACTATTTAAATCCCATTTGCCCTGGGTAATTGAGTTCCCAGTTGTTTGCATGCCGGGCGATCTTTCCCCCTAAGGGAGCAGGCAGTTAAGCAGGGCTTGGAAGCTTTAAGGTCAAGTCACTGCGACATATTTCCATAGGAGGGTGTCTTACTACTTCCAGCTTTGGAAGTGGGATTCCCCCCCCACTGCTTAGGCCTGTGAATACCTTGAGACTGTAGCCTAGGTTGTCTGCTGTTCCTGAGTTTGGACTGAGAAGGCCTGGAAGAGACAGGAAAGGACCAATTCTTAGAAGGCCAATGCCTACTAAATCTGGGAAGCTGTACTTGCAGGAAATGTTTAACAGTTTGTATAGATTTAGCTTTTTCCTCCATCTTTTTAAGGACGACTTCTGCTTTGTTGCCAAACGGGCAGTCTTGGGTTAAGGGAGCATCCAGTAAATTAGCTTTAACATGATCTAGCAAATTTTGCTCCTTAAGACAAGAATGCCTTCAAAGAACAGACCCAGTGACAGCAGCCCTGCAAGATGCTTCTAAAGAGTCAAAACCACACTGCAAAGTATGTTTACCAACTTGTTCAGCAGAATGCATTAAATCCTGTAATTCTTTATTTTCAGCAGTCAGGAATCAACAATTTTCTGTTTAAGTAGTCTCAAAATATGCTGCTGATACTTTAACATATGAAACTGGCAGTTTAAGGCCCTAATGGCCAAAGTAGCAGAAGTGTACACCTTCTTACCCCATCTGTCCAAGGCCCTGGAATCTCTATCAGAGGGGGTAGGGTTTTTGGCAGTAGTAGCATTAATGCCTTTAGGTCCTTGGGAAATGGTCTCTGGGTCTGCAGTAGGATTCTTGAAGAGGTTTCCTGGGAGCTGGAGGTAAAGTGTCTGGGGCCAGGCTAGATTCCAAGAAGGCATCATCTACGATGTCCAGGACAGGAGGGATAGCTAAAGGCCTGTGTTGAGGGAGGAGTAAGAATTCCCTAAGCCTCTTTTTGGAGTCTGAGTAATCCTGGCTTTCCCAGTAGAAATGCTCCCCAAGAGCGTGCAAGGTTTCACCAAAAGAAAAATCTTCTGGAGGGGAAGCAGAGGGAATAGAGATCTCTGCATCATAATCTACATAGGTAGATAAGGGCAAATCCTTGTAATCAGAAGAAACAAAAATTTCAGAATCCTGATCAGAAGAATCAGAAGGAAAATCAGTTCTAGGTCTCTTAGAGGGTGAAGGCTGGCTTCCCCTAATAAGGTCTTCAGCCATTCTTATCATCACTGTGGTATTGTTCAAGTAAACCAAAAGCCTGAAGGGCCAGAATCAGAGTTCTTATCTCTTTGATGTTGATATGGTCTGACTGACCTCTGATGGGGAACCCAGACTTTAGACTTTCAGATGACCACAGGAAGCCCCACATCCCATGTCTGAATAAATTCTAGAGAAGGAACTGGAGGCTGAAAGGTCAGGCCTGGGTTGAGAGAAACTTGTTGAATCCACCACTCGAGTTCCCATTTTGGGCAAGGAAGGAGAGAGACACTGAAATCTAGAGGGTGGCAATGCTAAAGCCAAACTAACTTGAGATACCATTGAAGCTTCATGTGCAGTCTCGCAAGAGGGAGCATTGTAATAGAAGAGGACATGAATCTCAAGGCTCAAAGAAATATCAGGAAGAGGAAGAGGAGACAAAGCTGTAAAGAAAAAGAAGTTATGTCTTACCACAACATTCCATCTGTGTTGTTGATCTTCATCCATTCATCACTGATGGGGTTCTGTTCCATCCTTGGAAGTTGGCCTTGTACCAAGCTCGCGCCAGTTAAAAACCTCTCAAGCTAAGCTTTTACCCAAAATCCCTTCTACGGTTACCCCCAGATCAAGTTTGCCCTAATCAGTAAAGCAGAGGCAGTCCCAGAGCGAAAACCTTAATCCAGGAAAAGGACCCAAAGTATTGATGAATGGATGAAGATCAACAATACAGATGGAACGTTATGGTAAAACATAACTTCTTTATCTGACGTGGTTAATCTTCATTCCATTAGTCACAGAGTCCTCAGCTACCTTACATCTCTTGGGCAGCTCTATGGAAGAACATTCCTGAGCACCACTCACCCAAAAGAAGTTCTTCCCCTGGAGACCAGATCCAACTTGTAATGAGTGATAAAAGTATGGAGGGAAGCCCACTTAACTGCTGCACAGATGTCATCCATCGAAGCTCTGGAAAGGAACGTCACAGAAGTTGCCACTGATCTGGTGGAGTGAGCTCTGATGTTTGGTGTAACGGACTTTTTTCTTGGTTATAAATTAAATTTATACAGTCTCAGCAATTTGGATAGGGTCACTTTAGAAACAGACTTTCCCATTTTTGGATCAGAAAATGATATAAATAACTGGTCTGATTTTCAGATTGATATGGTCTGATTTTCAGATTGTTTTTGTCCCAAGTAAAATCTCAATTGTCTGTGGACAAAGTAAATATAAACAATACTCTCCCTTATTCAAAAATTTAGGAAAAACACTGGCAGATAAATAGTCTGGTTAACAGAGCGCTCAGAAATTACTTTGGGCAGGAAGGAAGGGTTAAGTCTGTAGAGATACTCTGTCTTTATCGAAAATCAAATAAGGATGCTTAGCAGAAAGAGCCTAGAGCTCAGAAATGTGTCTGGCCAAAGTAATAGCCGCCAGAAAAAGAGATTTTCACAATAGAAACTTGATGTCATGTGGCTGCTGACTCGAAAAAAGACTGTGTCAAAGATAGTAAGACAAGTGTGAGACTCCAAGGTTCTGTGGGCTGCTTAATTGGAGGTCTGGAGTGATGTACTCCTTTCAAAAAGGTTTCGCTTAGACGAGAAATTAAAGAGAATCAACAAAACCATTATGAAAATTCAAAATGGCAACTAAATGAACTTGCATAGTTGATGCTGCGGCACCCTCCTCAAAGTTGTTAGATAAGTACTGGAGTAGAGCAAAGACCGGTGCAGAATATGGATCTAGTGTTCTCTGTCTAGACCAAATAGAAAATCTTTTGTATTTGTCAGCATAAAGTTTTGGTGGATGGTTTATGCAAAGCCAGAATAATGTCACATACTGGAGAGGAAAGATTACGATGCCTGGCGATCATCGGAAGTGGAGAAGCCAAGCTGTGAGCTTGAGACTGGTCAAGTTCGGGTAGCTCAACCCTTGGGGGTGAGAAATCAGATCTGGAGTTGGATACAAGGTCCACGGTCTGCAAAGTAGATGAGGCCAGCGAAAGGGGAACCATACCTGTTGAGGCCGATACGGTGATATGAGGATCATTTTGCTTTTCAACCCAAGAGCTTTCTTCAGAACTTGAGGAATCAGAGGAATGGGAGGATAAGCATAAAGCAATCCCTTGGGCCAATCGTGGATAACAGTGTTCCTTGGGGACTCCCCCTGCAAGAGACTTAGGGCGAAGTAGTTGCTGCATTTGTGGTTGGATGGGGAGGCGTATAGGTCGCAGCAAGGCTGGCCCCAATGGCTAAAAATCTTTGCCGCTAAGTTGGGGTTGAGGGACCTCTCAAGGCAGGAGAATGCATATGCTCAGTTTGTCTACGATCACACTGGAATTTCCCAGGATATGTTTTGCTATCAGAAAGCGGTTGGAAGCCATCATCCATTGCCACTCTCATGGCCTCTCAACATAGGGGATAGGACTTGGTTCCTCCTTGTTTGTTGATGTACCAAATTACTGACATGTTTTCCGATGGGATAGCAATTTTTCCTGAGGGGAAGGGCAGACTGAAATGCTTGCAACGTCAAAAGTACTGCTCTCAGTTCTAGAACATTTATATGCAGATTGGCCTCTAAATCGGATCATGTGCCTTGGAGAGTCATTCCCTGAAAACGTCCCACCCAATCAGGGATGCATCCATGGTCACAATGGAGCTGGGATGAGTGGGGTGGAAGGATTGGCTCCAAAGTTCCGTCTCTGACTTCATCCACCAAGAAAGGTTTCGTTTGCATCTATTTGCTATTCGAATCTGAAAGGACAACGGGTGGAGATTTGGATACCATTGGGTTAACAAAAGCCATTATAAGAGTCTCATGTGAAGCCTCGCTAGGGGTACTACTGATACAGATGCTGCCACTGACCAACAGCTGCAGGACCTGTCGAGCGGTAACCAAGTCATGGCAGAGTATCACTCGGAGCTGGATCCTTAGTCTTTGAAGCCTTTGACCTGGGAAAGAGATTAAGTAAGAGCGGGTATTGAATGTCACCCCTATAAATTCCAAGGATTGGAATGGAGTTAGATTGGATTTCTCCCAGTTTAGAGAGTACAAGGCTACTTACCAGTAGATGCTCGGTGGGTGCACTGAAGAGCCAATCTTCCAGATATGGAAACACCCAGAATCCTTGTAGTCTCAAGTGATCCGTCATTGCTGTCATGCATTTGGTGAACACTCTGGGGGCTGTACAGAGTCCAAAGGGCAAGGCACGGAATTGATAATGATTGGCTCCCAGCCGAAAGGGAAGGAACCTTCTGGAGCATTTGTCCATCGTGATGTGGTAATACATATTTTGAAGGTCTATCTAGCACATCCAATCGCCTTCCTCCAGAAAGGGGGAGAATGGACTGAACCGTGGCCATCCGGAATTTTGTCTGGCTGACTAACCATTTTAAACAGCTGAAGTCCAAAATTAGTCTGCATTCCCCTATCTTTTTTGGCACCAAAAAGAATCTTGAGTAAAATACGGATCCGATCTGGTCTGGTGAGACATTCTGGATGATTCTCTAAGTACAGCTTTTCTATTTGTAGAGCTGCTTCTTCCCTTAGACTGGGTGGAACCGTCTGGAATTAGTTTTGGTGGCTTTGGGTAGGAGTCGAATGAAATTTGGTAACCTCTGGTTATCTCCTGCACCAAAGAATCAGTGGTAATTGATAGTCAGGCATTGGAGTGAAGAGAAAGACATCCAACTGCTTCCAGAGGAAAGCAATCTGGCTGCTTTTCAGGAGCGCTGATAGGGTTGTCCAGAGAAAATTTCTGGAACTCTGATTATGTGGACCCCCTCTCTGCCTTTGTAGGGGCGTCTTCCGGAAGAGTTGCCCCCTCTGCCTCTGGGGGTGAACTTGCAAGTGTTTCATGAAAAGAACCCTGAAACTTTTTGTGCCACAATTTTCCACTTCTCTGGTTTTTGGAAAAGGAATGCTGAGGAGTGGAGAAACGCACACCAATGGCAGACAGGGTATTACAGTCCTCCTCACACCTGGCTAGCGTGTCCATCACTTTAGGTCCAAACAGGGAATATGCTTCCACTGGAGCATTAAGAAAGGAAGACTTAAAAGGATCCACCAAGTCACATAGGCGCATCCAGCCATGACGTCTCATAACCCCTGAACCCGCAGCTCTAGCCACCCCTTTGGTTGCATGTGAAATTAAACTCACGGCCAAATTAGAAATTGATTCTAGGGTCGCTAGCTGCGAGGCTACCTTATCAATAAACTCGTCAGACACCTGTCCTGATATAGTACCAGAGACTTTGGAGATGGTCTCTCTGGAGTCTGGTGAAATGTGCCAGGTATTTCAAGGATCGAATTGCAAAAGTCGATGAAACAAATATTCGCTTCCCCAGTCTGTCCACCCGCTCGGGACTCTGTTAGGCGAGTGAACAGTATGGCTCTCCTCAGCTAGCTCTTTCTTCGTGGCTGCCACCACCGCCATCACATCCTGGTAAACCTTTTGACCAATGTGGATTTCTTCAGAGGGAGAGGGGATCTTGTCTGGTCTCCTGTGGATTGCTTCAATAGTGTCAGGAGTTCTTCGACGTACTGCACCACAAGCTGAACCAGCTCATCTGCAGGCACAGCCACCCAAGAGGTAAAAGGTCGAACACAAAAAGCCAGCAGAAAAACTGATTCCTCTGAAGGATTTTTGGGCTTCCAATCACCCCTCTGTTTCAAGATCAAGGATGTCTCCGAAGGAGACATCTTCAGGGGGTGATCGTGGGGACCTTCCACTTCATCATAATCCATATCCTCAGTGAGAGAGACTCCTCAGGTGAGTCCGCTTGCTTCCTCTTGCACAATTTCTGCTTAGGAACTTCCTCAGTGGGAGCTTCTGAGGAGGATCCGGAGGAAAGGGCTTCTTGCAATAGGGTCTCCTGTGATTCCCACACTCGATCTGGGATGGTGGCCTGCAACAGCTGCAGCTCAGGGGGAGGACATGGTGGTTCCAACACCGAAGGCTTGCCTACAGAGGCAAGAGCCCTCTCCATTGCCTGGTAGGCAGGGCCGCCCAAAGAGAGGCGGGAGCCCGGAACAGAGAACAACCACCTCAGAACCAGGGTCACACCCTGCTCCCAAGAGTGGAGCCTCAAGCTGGATCAGTACCGACAGGGTTCTTGGCACCATGGACAGCACCATAGATAGGGTCGGTGCCAAACCGAGGAGCCTGTAGTCCAATCCCGGGACTGAGAAAGACCTGGTTCCAACGGAACCGAAGGCCAAAGGGTCGGCTCTGCGGCCAAAATGAGATCCACTATTGGCACTGACGCAGAGGGTGCCGAGAGAGGTGTCGGTGCAGAGGGCTTTGAAACCTGCAAGGAGGACAAAGGAGGAGAGCAAGATGGAGTCCGTAAAGCAAAAGTCCCAAGTCCTAGAAGGGACTGGGTTTTTGAATCAGAAGAGATCCCCCTGGCTGTCAACAAATGTTCCACAAGGTGCACCATATCTAGTTCGGAGAGACTCCTGGTGGATCTAGTGGATATCCCTGAAGGGGACTCTGGACACTCTAGGAAAGGACTATAAACCTGTCCCAAGAAGGGGTCCACAGACAGGAAATATCGGGTCCGTGCTTGCACGTTTAACGGCAACACCTTCTCCAATTTTAGAAAGGGGCAGTAGTGTCCATCTGAGCTAGTGAAACAGTGGGAAGGCTTGTAGCAGGAATCGGGGTTGAGGTCAAAATCTTGGTTTCGATCATAGTCGGTTCCATAGATGTTGACAGTGCTGACGAAGGTGGCACCGATGCAATTGAAATAGACAGTACCGAAATCAGTGTTGTAGATTAAGACTTCTGGTCTGGAGCAGAAAGTTTCAGAAGTTTTGGTTTCGGTGGTCTTTCCTTCTCACCAGAGGGTGAGGGGGGGGAACAGAATGTGATGTGACCTCTTTCTCACTTTTCTATGAGGGGGGTGAACCCTCCAACGCGGACAGAGCCTCTGAAAAGGGTGATTTAAGAAGGCCCTTTAAAATCAGTTTATTCTTACACTCATTCAAGTTACTTGAACTAAACCCAGAGAAATAGTGCAAGGCAGTTGTACAGAGAGTTGAGGCACTCCCAAACAAACTCAGTCATCATGAGTGTCACTATTCGGCATTTTTCTCCCACACTTCAGGCATTGTTTGAACCTTGAAGTGCCCTTTTTTCAGACATGTTAACACCAACACAAACAATACAGTATCAGAAAAAACAGACAACAAAAACAATATTACAACCACAGCTTACTTAGAAATCGCAGAAGAAAATACTAACAACGGTATTGGAAGATTACCACAGCGGGTAGACAGAAGGGAGTAGATCAGTGATGGCACAAAGATGACCAACAAGTAGTTGAAAGTTGTGAAAGAGGATTGAGAGACTTAGCGATAATTAGATACAAGGAAAAAATAAAGCAGAGTAAGGTATTGCACTTTCCAAAGAACACTTCTCTATCCAAAAATATCAAAGACAGCGGAGAACTGGCTTGAACGTGGCTTTACGGCTATGCAGCAAATGAGAGCTGATGTAACAGGAAGAAGGAGATTAAGGGTAAGAGCTTAGCTCAAGAGTTTTTGGCTGGCGCGAGCTTGGTATAAGGCCGACTCGGTTCCGAGGACGGAACCAAAACCCATCAGTGATGAATGGAATGAAGATTAACATCAGATCAGAATTTTTGGAGGTGCAACAGAGGCCAACATTCGTACTGTCCTAATCCTGCAACCCAGACACAAGGTCCTGAGAGGGAATCAGGACAGACATTTGACAGTGACCCCCAGACTTTGGAGGGATATGCTGAACTTCAATTCCTGTAATAGGCGATTGGGAGAAGGTGTCTGAAGCAACAGGTCATCTACAGAAAGAAAAATCTGAATGCCTTGGAGCTTGCAAAACGCAATCACAGGAGCTAAACATTTTGTGAATACCCTTGGAGGAATATAAAGGCCAAAGTATAAAGGTCAAAGGGCAAAGCAGAGAACTGAAAATGACAGGAACAGAAACGTAAAAACTTCCTGAAGGGAGGGTGAATAGGAATATGAAGGTAAGCATCCTTCAAATCCAGGGAGACTAGAAAAGCCTGGGGTAGAATAAGAGGAAACAGGGTTTGAAGAATCAGCATCTAAAAGGCGGGAGCCTTGAGAAAGGTGTTTAGCAAGGAGAGATCCAGAATAGGTTTTCAAGTATCCTCCGCTTTCAAGGGACCAGGAACAAGCTGAAATATAAACCCTTTCCTACCTGAGATGGAGGGACAGGTTGAATTGAATAGTTTCCTGGTCCAACAGGAACTAAAGAACCTCTGAGAAATCAGGAAATTGTTCTAGAGAAGGTTGGGGAATCCCTAAAAAAGGAGGTATAGACTTCCACTCAATGAAGTAGCCCTGACAGATGACAGAACCAAAGAATCTGAAGTGATGATGTTAACAGTTTGGTAAGGAACCTGGCCGAGGGGTGGGGGTGACAAGAAACCAAAGAGAAGCAAGCTAGTCAGAGAAAGGAGGCTTCTGAACCAAAGCAGTCTGAGAAGACTCAGCAGGAGGAGCATGCCTACCACCCCTTCCTGCCATTGGTGGCCTGATGAGACTGAGAACAAAAACCAGATCTAGCATGATCATTTTTCGGGAACTTAGGGATAAGGGATAAAAAGACAGGTTTAAGATCCTGCAAGCCTTTACCTTTTTCCTGAAAAGAAACATCTCAGCAGCAGTAGCAGTCCTAAAGAGATTTTTTGATATCCAAAGCAGCATCCAGCAACTTGGCCTTAATCTCTTTAGATAAGGACTGCAAGCAAAGCCAAGAATAACACCTCATAAGAGACCCAAAGGCAGAAGTTCTGGAAGATGCATCAGCAGCATCATTGCTACACTTGACAGAATGAGTGGCACCTAAGAGGCAGAACCTAAAATAAAGTAGAAGATTTTGTTCAGAAACAGAACTCAAAAATGACCTGACAAGCCTGGGCAATCAAGGCCAGAGCATACCTGGTCATGAGGGTCTGATAATTAACAACCCAAAAATAGAAAAGTACAAGCAGTATAAAACCTTACCAGTTTCTCTATATTGCCCAACTATGTTTATCTGAAGGCAAAACCTGGAAGACAGCAAATTGTTTTAGATAGAAGGCTTTGTCAGAGGAGACTGACCACAGCACGGTCAGCAGGAGGACATTTAAATAAGAACTGAAAATCCTCTGGAATCTTATAGAAACTGTCAGGTTTTGTAGGAAGGAGAGGAGACTTACGGGCAGCTATAAAAGTGCCTAAAAAGGCAGCCAATACAGGAGGGACAGCAGGTGGTTTAGGAATGTCTACCTACTTTAAGTCATTCATAATATATTTTCAGGATATCAGACACTTAAGAATCCCACAAAGTATTCCCACCATTCTAAATGGTCTCCAAAAGACAATTCCTCAAGGAGAGATTCAGGACTTGGAGTCTTCTTCATGACAACCATAAGCCACAGGCAAAGGCATCTGGGAACAAGTAGGACAGGGACTCATCATCAGACACTGAATTTTCATCTGAAGAATATGCTTCCCTAGCATGACTGTAAGGAGTAGAACTCCGGGAGGTAGGGGTATGGAGGTGCTAGGCACAGAAACCCCTTGAGATGGCTTCAGGGCCAATAAGGCATTGAACAGGCCCTGGATAAACTCCTGCCATTCCCTTTAAGGATTGTTAGAGTGTACAGAAGTTTTCTTAGTCTTCTTTTTCTTAGCAGGGAAGTCAGCCCTGACAACCACCAGAGGCTCCAAATCTCAATTAGAGCACCCAGAACCTCTTCCTGACCAAAATCTGCAGAATCCCTCTGGGGCCTTCAATGATGATCAACAGCAGCTCCCTCTTAACATCTGGAGCACATGCCTGCAAAGCATCAGAATGTGTGGAATGAAGGATCCATGCTGGCCTCTGACAAGGTCGCGGCAGAGGAATCTGATGTTGATGGCCCAAAAAGCTTACACCCACTTCAAAGAGGAACATCCCGTGGAGGCTGGACGACCAAAGAATCTGGCGGAGGTTTCCTGACCTTCTTGCTTAAATGGACCTCGGGGTTAGGAGATTCCACCATGCTACCTTGGTTTAACATTTAAGCCTCTGGTTCTCCAGACAGACAGGGAAGATGAGATGTCTAACAGCTTTGGGTACAAACACTTTGCAAGCACTACAGGATGTATGGTTGTAGGAAGCACCTAGACAAAAAAAAAAACAAACAAAAAAAACGACACTGTTCATGACTATTCTTATGGGGGAATCTGCCTCACACTGACATTTTCTCTTCTTGGATGACATCAGCTCTAAGATCAAAGAACAGTAAAATGAAGACCCCAACAGGCACTTATCTGACGGTAAAGTATTCAGCACAGCAAATGGGCTTTCAGACTGATGAGTAATGATGGTGTCTGGAATGGTGGCAAAGTAGTTCTGGGTAACAGCATCTGTACATCATCTTTATGCCCTACGCCCTGTACGGTGAGCATGCACGTGATGTACGGTGTATGCATGGTCAAAAGCTTTGGTATACCCACCAGACGTTGGGCTATCCTTGAAAGGTGATCCTTAATGTGAAGAATACTGTACACCAGTGATATAGCATGACATCACTTGGAGGAGGACACATTATAAATATAAAAGCACTTCTGCAAAGCCCATGCAGATGAAACCAGTAGATGAAATTATCACTCTGAGAACTTTTTTCTTTTTTACATCAGTGGGGGTGGGGGGGGGGTTCCCTCACACTTCCAGTGTAGTAGGCTTCTCTCCTGTAATGTTTCAACTAAACATACTCTGAAGATCACCACAATATTTATAAGTTGGAAATTCACAAATTGCCTATTTTATTTACTGGTCCCAAACGACTGGAATTAATAGAAATGTGCAGCAAAATTAAAAGCAACTATCAAATATGTAGAACATTATCTATAGTGGTCTGACTTTTACAAGCACAGCTTACTAGTGGAACACTGCAGTAATGGTAGCTATTGTGTAAAAGTACAGATGTCTAACACAAATACCACCACAGATCATGACCCGATGTATTGCTGTTCTCTGGGATGAACTCTAAGCTTGTCGCACTAATACAGAAAGTACAGTTGTGTACACTTACCATAAATGTAGATGTTAAAGTGTATTCACTGTTGCAGTCATTACATTTGGGTAATCTGCTGGCAGGTTGCCCTCAGTTGGCCTGATTAACAAAGTCTTGGTTCCTGCGTCGGTTGCTGTCCCTTCTTCCATGACGTCAGGTCGTTAGGGGTACAAAACATGCAGCCGACACCATTACATCACTTTTTCTTGTCCCAGATGTCAGGTGCCCCCCAAACGGGGAGCAAAATATATTATATATAAATAATTTAAAACAAAAAAATATAATCCAAACAAAAGCAAATACACCAAAAAGGCTTTTAAGCATAGTAAAGGAAAGTAGAGGTATAATAAGAGAAAAACAAGGGGCTGGAGGGAGGGTAACAAAGACTGCAACAGTAAATACACTCGAACATCTACATTTATGGTAAGTGAACACAAAGTACAGTTTTGTACCTACCATAAATGTAGATGTCCGAGAGACATGCAACTGCAGTCATAACATGTAGGTTGTCCTGCCTCAGGCAGCCCTCGGTCGGCCGGATTCCAAAGTCTGGGTCCGACGTCGGCTGATGTCGCATTTCTCTCCGTCAGAGCGGCTGGAGTATATAAGCATCAGCCGACGCCATTTTCTTCAGTGTTTCTTGCCCCAGATGCCAGGTGCCCTCCAAGGAAGGCTGTAATCAAATTGGAAGACAAAAACAGGATTCCAAACAAATACATGAGCAATACAACAAATACACCATAACAGATATCCCCAGCTAAGAGAGAGAGAGGGATAGGAGTGGACCCTAAGCATAGAGGGAGGGAGGGAAAACACGACTGCAGTTGCATGTCTCTCTGACATCTACATTTATGGTAGGTACAAAACTGTACTATGTCCTTCAAGAATGCAACTGCAGTCATAACATGTGGGTAGAATACCATAGCTTAGCTGGGGAGGAGGTATGCTCTAGGAAAGAGATGGTGTGGCAATCAAACCCTGCAGGACTGCCGAAGCAAAGCCTGCTCTGGATCTGGAGTATAGGGGGAGATTGTAGTGTTTTGAGAATGTATGCACGGAGCTCCATGTAGCAGCTTCTAGAATGTCCTTTGTAGGCACCCCTCTTAAAAATGCTGTAGAGGTGGCTGTAGCTCTGGTGGAATGTGGTCTGACATAGGCTGGAACAGTCTTTCCATGAAAGGATTAACAGAATCTGATGCAATGTCCAATCCATTTAGAAATAGTCTGTTTTGAAATTGCTTTTCCTTGGGCTGCAGGGGCGTAAGCTACAAAAAGCTGTTCAGACTTCCTACTGGCCTTGGTTCTGTCCAGGTAGTATCGAAGTTGTCTATGAATGTCCAAGGTATGTAAAATCCTTCCCCCTTATTCTCAGGATTGGGGAAGAAGGCAGGCAGATGGATGGCTTGATTTAGAGAAACCCTAGATACCACCTTTGGCATAAAGGTAGGGTTGGTCCTTAATGAAACCCTGTCTCTGTGGAAAATAATAAAGGGTGGTATTGCCATTAGGGCCTGTAGTTCCGAAGCCCTTCTTGCTGAGGTAATTGCCAACAGGAAGGCTGTTTTCCATGAGAGAAATTGCAAGTCAACTGAAGCTGCTGGCTCAAAAGGAGGAAGAGTCAGTTTTTCTAAGACAAAATTGAGGTCCCAGGCTGGCACTGGGGCCTTTCTTGGTGGCTTAATGTTCTTGATTCCCCTGAGGAATTGCCTTAGAAAGGGGTGAGAAAAAACGGGAGGATCAGTGTTGTATCTGGCTGAAATAGCAGATGCATGTATTTTTATTGACGAATATGATAGGCCACTCTAACATATCTGCCAAATATTCCAAGATAAGTGGGATGTTCAACAATGATGCATCATGCCCTTTGCTGGTATTCCAATTGCTGAATCTTTTCCACTTTGCTAAGTAGACCTTTCTGGTGGATGGTCTTCGAGCCTCTGTTAGTATCCTCTGGACTTCCTTGGAGAGAGGTAAATTGAATGTATTTATGGGATCTCCCAGGCTGTTAGCTGCAGAGTTTGAAGGTTTGGATGCAGTGTTTCGAAATTGTGCTGAGTCAAAAGTAGAGGCCACTGAGGGAGGGCCCACCTCCTGGTGTGACATATGCTCCGTAGTAGTGGGTACCAGTGTTGTCTTGGCCAATCCAGAGCTATTATAATTCCCTTGGGCTTCTCTGCTTTGATCTTTAGTAATACTGAGGTCATCAGTGGCAGAGGTGGGAATGCATAGATTGCTAGGGAGCTCCAGTTGAATGAAAGAGCATCTATTTTCCAAGCCTTTGGATGGTATGTCCTTGTGCAAAATTTTGGTAGTAGATGATTGAGTTGAGAGGCAAATAGGTCCACTTCTGGCTTGCCCCATGTCGAAGTGAGTTGTCTGAAAGCCTTCGGATGCAACTTCCACTCGTGTGGATCTGTGAAATTCCTGCTTAGGCTGTCTGCCAACACATTGTCTTTTCCTGGAACAAACTGTGATTGCAACTGGATGTTTAGACTCAGTGATTTCTCCCAAAGCTGCATTGTCAGTCTGCAAAGGGGATAAGAGTGAGTGCCCCCCTGCTTGTTTATGTACCACATCACTGTGGTGTTGCCTGTCCGTATCATTAAGTGACCTTGCTGGAGTTGGTTTTGAAAAGCCTCGATAGCATGCATTACTGCCAGCATTTCCTTTTGATTTATATGCAGATGTGTTTCCTTTGGAGAGCATTGTCCTTGTATACATCTGCCTTCCATGTGCGCCCCCCATCCGAGGTCTGAGGCATCTGTAGTCATGGTCTGTGTTATCTGTGGTTTTTTGAATGACAAACCTGTGTTTTCCTGGCTCACCGAAGCCCACCATAGGAATTCCTTTTGTAAGCATGGGATGAGTGGTATGATTGTCTCCAAGTTGTTGCTGTGCTGACACCAAACGCTTTTTAGGTACCATTGAAGCTTTCTCATGTGTAGTTTTGCTAATGGAACCAGTAGGATGCAGGATGCCATGTACCCCAGGGCCTGTAGGACTCTCCTTGCAGTCATCTGGGTGAGTTTTGCTAAACCTTTGAAGTATTGAGTTAACTAATCTTGCTTGTCTTCTGTCAGGTAAGCCATTTGAGAGGCTGTGTCTAGTTTGACTCCTAAGAAGATTATTTGCTGGGATGGCTGCAGTCTTGACTTTTGGAAGTTGACTGTGTATCCCAGAGCTTGAAGTAATCGTATGACATATTCCAGATTTTTTGTCAACATCAATTTGTCGTCCGCTTGTATGAGGCAGTCGTCCAGGTACGGGTAAATTTGTATGCCCTGGAGCCTGCAATGAGCAATTACTGAAGCCAGGCATTTTGTAAACCCTCTGGGCGCAGTAGATAAGCCAAATGGCAATGCTGAGAATTGATAATGCTCTGGCCCTACAAGAAATCTGAGGTATCTTCTGCAACTGTGTCTGATAGGGACATGCAGGTATGCCTCCTTGAGGTCCAGAGTAATCAGCCACGACTCCTTGCCCAGCATGGGAAGGAGTTGCTGTAGAGTCAGCATTTTGAACTTTGGTACTATGAGAAAGGTGTTTAATGCGGACAAGTCCAGTATTGGTCTCCATTGAGTTTCTTTTCTTGGAACAAGGAACAGTCTTGAGTAAAATCCCTGTTCTTGTTCTGGAACTCTTTCTATTGCTTTCATTTGAGTTAGCAGAGATTTGCTTCATAGCCTCTGCCCTTTGATGTTGTGGTAGATTTGGCATGCCTTGTTTTCTTGGTAAGGTATGAAAATGAAACCTGTACCCTCGGTCTATAATGTCCAAAATCCATTTGTCCCTTGTCAGTCTGTGCCAGTTTTCTGCAAACAGAGATAATTTGCCGCAAGGGAGCTTCCAGTTGTTCCCTGGTAGGCGGTAGTAGAGGAAAGTCATTGAGATTGTGGTTGTTGGGCAGGAGAAACCCCTGTCACCTCTTTGGTTTCCTGGCTGCCATTGACGTCCCCTGTAAGGGCCTCTGTATTGGCCTCTTCCTCGGCCACGTCTGTTCTTACCCCTTTGAAACTTTTCAGGATTAGGAAAGGACCAGTTTTTGAAGGCCAATTCCTACTGAATCTGGGGGTTGAACCTGGAGGAAATCCTTTACAGTTTGAACTGATTTTGCTTTTCTTGATGGTCTTTAGTACATCCTTAGCATTTGCACCAAAAAGCTTGTTCTTTTCCAAAGGTGCATCCAGAAGCTTTGCTTTTACATGATCTGGTAGAGGTTGATCTTTTAACCAAGCATGTCTTAGCATCACTGCCCCTGTCATAGCTGCCCTACATGAAGCTTCCAGTGCATCATATCCACACTGCAGGAAGTGATTGCTTACTTGCTGAGTGTTATGTACAGCTTCCTGCAAAGTCTTCCTGTCTAAAGGATCAGGAGAAGCTAGTGTTTTTTGTAAATCTTCTAAAAGATAATCCTGATATTGGAACATATGAAAAAGGCAATTTAAAGCTCTCATAGATAAGGTAGTGGAAGTGTAAACCTTTACCCCATCTCTAATGACCTTGCTTCCCTGTTGGAGGGTAAAGGATTTTTTGAGGTGGAGGCTGAAACTCCTTTAGGCCCCTGTGAAATAGTTTCCAAATCAACAGTACGGGCCCTGAATAAATGGGAATGAGTTTCAGGGACCCTGTAATACCTGTCTGGCTTGGCTGGTGCAGGAGGGAGGGTATCAGGGGTAGCACTAGAATCAGAATACAAATCATCCAGAACATCAAGCACAGGAGGAATAGCTAAGGGCCTGTGCTGAGGCTTCTTAAGGAAAGTCCTAAGGCGTTTCCTGGAATCAGAATATTCCTGGCCCTGCCACTTGAAATGTTCCCTCATGGTGTGCAGAACTTCCCCAAAGGAAATATTCTCAGGTGGGGAGGCCGAAGGTATGGAATCTTCTGCATCTGAGTCCTCATAGGTCTGGAAGAGCTCTTCCTGGCTATCAGAGTGGACAGAGCCCTCAGTCTTCATCTGAAGGAGTAGGGTCAGAGGGTTCAACCCGGGGCCTTTTATCAGGAGGAGGCTGGGATGCTCTCTCTGGATGGGTCTGCGAACCTCTAATCATGGAAATTAAATCAGCAGCCATGGACATAATTTGTGTCTCTGGAGTCGGCTGAGGTAATGATCTAGAAGTAATATGCTTTGTTTTGCTGGCTGCCTTAGCCCTAGTGTAGGCCTTAATAGACATGGCCATAGGAGGCCTGGCAGCTCCACATGCAGGAGTGACCTTGTCTACAGCAATGGTCTCGGGCATTTCCTCGGTTTCGGTATCCGGAGGAAAATCTA
Organism: Protopterus annectens; assembly: GCF_019279795.1. Classification (NCBI taxonomy): domain Eukaryota; kingdom Metazoa; phylum Chordata; order Ceratodontiformes; family Protopteridae; genus Protopterus; species Protopterus annectens. The sequence continues at coordinate 1,098,720,564 of NC_056739.1, read as the reverse complement.
TAACTGGCGTCGGAGTAATGTCTGGAATCGGAGTCGTCGGTAATGCGTTGTCTTCAGTTCGGAGCGGTGGAGAGACCGTCTCAGAGGGAACCGGCACTTGCGCTAGATTTTGGCGTGGAGTCGGTAGTAGACGCGGGCCGAGGATGTCGGTCCCGGTCTTTTCGCTTTTTGGGAGTTTGCGATGTCGGAAGATCCGACGGCATGGTGTAAGCAAATTTATCGCTGAAAAGTCTTCAGCGAACTCCGCCCGCGCCTGAGAGTGCGCTTGTTGAAGCGAGCACAGGCTACACAGGCCGAGACGCGTGGTCTGGGCCCAGGCAAGGGAGGCAGTAAGAGTGGAAATCCTTATGAGGTATTTGTTTACCACAAAAAGACAATTGTTAACTTTTTCAGTAATTTCTGACATCGGCTGAGGCAAGAAAAGGTCCCCAACGGGGTACTTAGCTTTTTTGATGACTTCGGTATCGTAGAATACAGGAGCTGACCGACTGGCACTTGCGAACTGCTTCTGCTTCGGGCACCGCGCGGCAAGAAAGACTGAAGAAAATGGCGTCGGCTGATGCTTATATACTCCAGCTGCTCTGACGGAGAGAAATGCGACATCAGCCGACGTCGGACCCAGACTTTGGAATCCGGCCGACCGAGGGCTGCCTGAGGCAGGACAACTCACATGTTATGACTGCAGTTGCATTCTTGAAGGACATCTGTACTATATCCTTTGTGTATCACTGTTGCAGTCATTACATTTGGGCAGATTCCCAAAGTTATGGTTGGGAGGATGGATTTATACAGCATTAGGACCAGCTATTAGGCCCTGCAGGACAGCAATGGCAAAGCCAGCTCTGGATTTAGAGAAGAAAGGTAAATGGAAATGTTTGGTGAATGTATGAACTGAGCTCCAGGTAGCAGCTTCTAGAATGTCTCTGGTAGGAACACCTCTGAGAAAGGCTGTAGACGTAGATGCAGCCCTGGTGGAATGAGATCTGCTCCCCTGGGGGATAGTTTTACCCATGGTACATATAGCAGAAACAAATACAATGGCTTATCCATTTGGAAACAGTCTGCTTTGAAAAAGCCTTTCCCTCTGCCCCTGCAGTAAATGACACCTGTAGTTGTTCAGTTCTTAGGGATTTTGTCCTGTTTAAGTAAAATCTAAGTTGTCTGTGTACATCCAATGAGTGCAGAATCCGCTTCCCCTTGTTCTGTGGATTGGGAAAGAAGGCTGGCAAATGAATGGTCTGATTAAGAGCCACACTGGATACCGCCTTAGGCATGAAGGATGGATTGGTCCTGAGAGACACCCTGTCCGCACGAAAAATAATGAAAGGCTCCACTACCATAAGAGCCCGTAATTCAGAAATCCTTCTTGTTGAAGTGACTGCTAAAAGGAAAGCTGTTTTCCAGGATAGAAATTTTAAGTCTGCAGTAGCAGCTGGCTCAAAAGGAGGGAGAGTGAGTTTTTCCAATACAAAATTGAGGTCCCAGGCAGGGGTTGGAGCTCTCCTGGGTGGTCTTAAGTTTTTGGCCCCTCTGAGATGGTGCTTTAGCAGAGGATGAGAGAAGAGGGAAGGTTCTGTGTTGTAATGAGCTGAAATGGCTGAGGCATGGATTTTTATTGAGGAAAAGGACAGGCCCCTTGTGAAGCATCTCAGTTAAGTATTGTAAAATCTGAGGAATATTGGGCACAACTGTGCTTATTCATAGTGATTGAATCCATGCACAGAATCTTTTCCATTTGTCGGCATAGGATCTAGTACTAGACCTTCTCGCCTCCAAAATGACATCCATCATAGATTTGCTGAGGGATGCTAAAGATGAATTTAGTTGGATTAGCCACACTGCAAGATTCAATGTTTGGAGAGGAGTGTGCAGAATTTGGTTGTTCTGCTGAGAAAGTAAGTAAGGTGTCTGAGGCAGGTGCCACGGAGGAAGGTGTGACACATTGTGCAGGAGTGGGTACCAGTGTTGGCAAGGCCAGTCTGTAGCTTTTGGTTTGTCCTGTTTGACTTTTAGTAGAACTTTGTTGAGCAGAGGCGGGGAGGAAGCATAGACTGAAAGTTTTTTCCAGCTGAATGATAGAGCATCCACTTTCCAGGCTTTTTTTGTGATGAGTTCTTGTGCAGAATTTGTCCAACAGATAGTTCTGGGGTGAGGCAAAAATATGCTGGGCTCCCCCATTTTCTTGTCAACATGTTGAAAATCCGTGTTTCTAGTTTTCATTCATGTGGGTCCGTGAGATTTCTGCTTAGTTCGTTTGCCAGAGTATTCAGCTTTTTTGGCAGGAATTGAGCTTGTAGTTGTATTTGGTAGGTCAATGCCGTGTTCCATAATGCCATGGCTAGTCTGCAAAGGGGGTAGGAGTGTGTACCCCCCTGCTTGTTTATGTATCACAACTGTGGAGTTGTCTGCCTTTATCAGTAATTGTCCTGGATGAAATTAGTCCTTGAAGGCTGTCAGAGCATTCTGTACAGCTAGCATCTCTTTCTGATCAATATGAAGGTGCATTTGATTTGGGCTCCATTTGCCCTGAATGTACTTCCCTGCCAGATGAGCCCCCCAAGCATAGTCTGATGCGTCTGTGGTTAGGGTTTGGGCGGCAGGGGATGAAGTGAATGGCAGTCCCTTGTTTTGGTGGCAGGCCTCTGCCCACCATAGGAACTCTAATTGCAGGCAAGGTATGATAGGAATCATTGTTTCCAGGCTGTGACAATGTAGACTCCATAAACTTAAGTACCACTGAAGTTTCCTCATATGCAGTCTTGCATATGGAATTAGAAGAATGCAGGAGGCCATGAACTCCAAGGCTTGCAGAATTTGTCTTGCAGTTAATAGCAGGGTTTTTGTGGACACCTGCTTGAAGTAAGTTACCAAATGAATTTGCTTTTCTGGTGTAAGGTAAGCCATCTGGGCAATTGTATTCAAGCTTGCACCCAGGAATGTAATTTTTTGAGAGGGTACTAGTTGTGATTTATTTTTGTTTATGGTGTACCCTAGACATGTTAGAACCCTTTTTTTTACAAATGCCAGATGCTTTAAAAGAAAGTCCTTGTTTTCTGCCTGAATTAGACAATCGTCCAGGTATGGATATATTTGCATATTTCTTTGCCTGCAAAATGCAATTACTGGAGCCAGGCACTTTGTGAAGACCCTGGGCGCAGTAGATAAGCCAAAGGACAGTGCAGAGAACTGGTAATGCAAGTAGCCTGCTTTGAAGTGGAGGTATATTCTGCAAGGTTCCCTGATTGGGATATGCAGGTAAGCCTCAAGTCTAGAGTTACCAACCAGGCATCTTTGCCTAGCATAGGAAGCAACTGTTGAGTCAGCATCTTGAATTTTGGAATGTCCAGAAATGTGCTTAGAGTAAATAAGTCCAGAATTGGACGCCATGATTTGTCTTTTCTGGGTACCAGGAAAAGTCTTGAATAGAAACCTTGTCCCTTTTCCTCTTCTGGTACTGGTTGAATAGCCCCCCCATGTTCATGAGGGACAGTACTTGTTTCTGGGACTCTGCCCACTGATTTGGGGGCAGGTCTGGCCATCCGTTTGGAATTGGCAATGTGTGGAAATGAAATCTGTATCCCTAGGATACTATCTTTAAAACCCATTTGTCCTGGGTTGTAAGTTGCCAGTTTCTTGCATGAAGTGCCAGTTTTCCCCCCAAAGAGACGGCTAAAAGTTAAGTGCTTGGTAAGTGTAGAGGGAAGTCATTGAGACTGTTTACCATAGGGGAGGGTGCTTTGTTGTTTCCAGATTTGGAGGTGGAGGCACCCCATTGTTTTGTTCTAAAAGTCCCTTGTGACTGAAACCTGGTGCCTTTGGAATGTCTGGATTTGACCTGAGTGGCTCTCGAAGGAACTGGAAAGGACCAGTTTTTAGTAGGCCAGTATCTACTAAATCTAAGAGGTTGCACTTGCAAGAAATCTTTCGCAGTTTGCATTGATTTAGATTTATCTTCCATCTTTAGCCTTATTACCAGAGACTGTCCTGTTGTAAAGGAGCATCCAACAATTTTGCTTAAACATCATCAGGCAGAGTTTGCTCTTTGAGCCAAGCATGCCTTCTTAGCACAGACCCAGTTACAGCAGCCCTGCAAGAGGCCTCCAAAGAATCAAAACCACATTGCAAAGTATGTTTTCCAACTTGTTCAGCTGAATGCAATAAATCCTGCAAATCCTTATTTTCCACAGAGTCAGAAATTAACATCCATTTTCTGTTTAAACAGACCCATGATATGCTGTTGATATTTAAGCATATGAAATTGACAGTTTAAAGCCCTGATTGCCAAGGTTGCAGAAGTGTAAACTTTCTTACCCCATCTATCCAGCACCCTGGAACCTCTATATGAAGGGGTATGATTTTTAGCAATAGAGGCCTTAATGCTCTTGGAACCCTGAGAAATGGTTTCAGGATCTGCAATAGGATTTTTGAAAAGGAATTTGTGGGAGTCAGGAACCCTGTAGTATCTGCCTGGCTTACAAGGAGCAGAGAATCGGGAGCCATACTAGATTCTCAAAAAACATAATCAACAATGTCTAGAACAGGAGCTATAGCCAAAGGCCTATGCTGAGGAAGAATAAAATCCCCAAGTCTCTTTTTAGATGCAGAGAAATCCTGACTTTCCCAGTGGAAAAGTTCCTTTAAGGTATGTAAAGTTTCCCCAAAAGAAAAATCCTCAGGGGGAGAAGCAGAGGAATGGAATCTTCTGCATCAGAGTCCTCATAAGTAGGTATAGGCAAATCCTGTTCATTAGAAGAGTCAGAAGAAATAGAATCCTGTTCAGAAGTTTCATAATCAATGTCTTGCCTAGGCTTCTTGGAAGGAGGGAGTTGAATCACCCTGATTAAAGTAATTAAATCTTCAGCCATTTTGATCATTTGTTTTTTAGGCATAGGGGCCTGCACATGTGGCCCAGGCGTCATCTTTTTAGACATAGATTTAGATTTTGGCCTTCGTTTTGAAGATGGCGTCGGTCTAATATGCAAATCTGTAGGCCTGAAAACACCCTCAGAAGCCGGTGCCTGCACAGCGGCTCCAGACCCATCTAAGGTAGAGACAGTGGCGGGTTCCATAAGTGAAGCATCTCGCGGCATACCAGACTCTGAATGGGTCTCAGCAGAGGCCTGCAAATCAGAAGTAGCAGGTATCAGGGGCTGCAAAAGCACCTCACTGAGTACCAGCGAACTGGGGACTAGTTTAGGAGAAGCATCGGCAGTTTTGGACCTCGACAGCCTCTATCTTTTGCTTTGCGTTTTTTAGGTATTCCGGTAGTCTGATTGATAACAGACGACATTTCTGGATAATGAAATCGTGAATCAAAATAATTAGAAGCAAAAATATACAGACGTTTAATAGTGCATTGATTAAATTTAGTACAAAACCGACAGCAAGTTATGTTATGATCAGGGCCTAGGCAAGGAATACAGTACAAATGAAAATCCTTATGAGGTATTTGCTTCCCACAAGTAATGCAATTAACAACTTTTACTGACATCGGTAAGGAGCAAGAAAAAGTTTCCCCAATGGGGTACTTGGCTTTTAGTTGAAGACTTCGGTTCTGAAACTCTAAAACGAAAATTTCAGGAGTCGGCCAACCGGCACTTGCGAATTGCTTCTACTTCAGGCACCGCACAGCAAGAAAGACTGATGTAATGGCGTCAGCTGCATGTTTTGTACCCCTGACGATCTGATGTCATGGAAGAAGGGACAGTAACCAATGCAGGACCCAAGACTTTGTTAATCAGGCCGACTGAGAGCAACCTGCCAGCAGATTACCCAAATGTAATGACTGCAACAGTGAAACACGAAGAAAATCACAAGTGGCAATGTTATCCCTTAGAATGTACTACTGGATCAAGTATTTAAGTTACAACTTTGAGGGCTGTACAGGCATTATCCTACCATCAAGATTTTTATTTCCTTCTCTAGAATAAAGTACACACATGATTACAAGAAAATAAAAAGTTATGCTGCTCTGAAGTGAACTTCCTACAGATTTACAAGATATAAAATTGAGGTGTGTAATGCTCACTTCTGATGTCTGCATATCCACTACATGGTGTGTTCTATTTTTCAACATGATAGTGCCTCTCTGGATACTAATACTACTACTGATGCCCTTTAGAGGACTAATGGCAAACCTGTGATTTGTTTGGCCTAAACATTAAACGAAAAACGTTGGTAAGGTACTCGGCATAACAGTATACACTTAAATAAGAGAGTATCAACTGTTACAGGGGCGCTGTAGTCATAACACTTCAGAATTAATTACATTATCATCCACCATTCAGAAGCCAAAGTAGTCAGCCTCTCCCAAGATTTAAGAGTTTAAGAATGCTACCATTGAAAATGCAGCTTGAATCATTTCACTTTTTTGTTCTGAAGACCAGAAAAACAACAGCAATGAAAAATCGTTACAACAAATGCTTTATAACAAAAATAAATCTACTTTCTTATCTATGAATTAGTCTATTAGGGAATCCTTCTTGGTGGGTTTATGAGTGCATCCACTCCTTGCTCCTTTAACCGAAGCTGCATGCACTCTGTCCCACCATACATCATAAAATCACATCACACAAAGATTGTGCCTAGTCCATAGCCCCAAATGTTCACCCTAACCACACACAAATCATTCTTCCGGCAAATCAAAAATAAAATTTAACACTTAATGCTGTTTACCAGAAATGTTAATTACAACCATGCATACATTTTCTAAGCCACCTCTCCTGGTGAGGACTGCCGTGGTGGCAAGATAAGGAGGAAAGGCCAAATCTTCATATCATCAGCAAAAGTGCTCATCTTTGACCGGCAGAAGCATTTCCAGGCAGGATGAAAGAGACCTCTCCATCATTTCATGTCATTTCCCACCAAATATGCCTGGCACACCACCTGCTGGCACTGCTCAGGAGGCATCCTCAGTTGGTTCTCAAATTACTTCTACTGACCAGCTGAAAAGAAACAGAAGCTTTACTCCATGAACCTAACGGACTGTGATGCTCCTCAATGTCACTAAGTCAGACCAACAGCCATTTTAATGAATCTCATCCCTCACCAAAAAATGCATATCATACTTTTGTTAGTACCCAGAGGATGTGACCCCAGGAGATGAAGCAAACAAGCACTTGACAGCAAATTGGGAATGTCATCCTCTACATCCTGCTCGTGTTTCATCATGGCAGTATTGTACAAAGCCTGCAATACTGTTGAACCCATCTGCCTGTCAGTTTTCTGAGGTCTTCTACCCTCATCATATCCATGGTTCCAAAATACCACATATCATGGTTCAAGGTATTGCATCTCTCTGGGATCAGACCAGTCAGCCAAAGGCTCCTGCCAATAATATTGATACAGGATCACGCAAAAAACAGAGAAATCCCAAGGAAGAGAAATGAAGGTGCAGTTTCTCAAAACATTCATACTACATCAAAAGATGGAAATTTATTTGGGTTCAAACATTCAACAGTTGGAGTTCTTCACCTGCAAGGATCAAAGGACAATTTGAAGACTAGACTAAAACAAAAGACAAATCCAGCCTCATCTTGTTCTTTGACTTTTTCCTTGTGACAATGTTATAGTACTCATGAGTTCTGAGTCAGCTGTGAAGAAAACTCCCTGGTTACTCTCCATGCGAGGAAATGTAAAACACACCACATTCACGGTCATTAAGACAACTTTAAATCAATTTTCTATTTCATCAACCCACTCTGGCCTTTTTCACTTCTCTACTTTTTTTTCTTTTACAAGACATCCTTCTACAGTTCTACCATCCTTCATTCTCTTCGTCTACCTATAATACTCACTTCTCTCTTACACTTTTCACTCATCTTTTCTGTATTCTTATCTTTCAGACTTCATCTCCTCCTTTTCCTACGGTCAGCCTACCAACCTACATTTCAGCTGTTTTCAATAGTTTATACACTATAATACTCTTTTTTTCACCTTATGTTTTATACTCCATTTTTTTTTGTAAACCAGTATAATTATAGCTCTGTCATTTCAGCATTACAAGATAAAATTCATGACACTGCATTGTACTGTACAATAGTACACATCTCTCTCTTCCTTGGTACTGTTATCGGTCCTGACTTTGCATTGCTTTATAACCCCCTACAAGTGTAATCCTTGCATGTAAATCCCATGTTTGTACTGGAGATTTTTTCTCAGCATCCACTGAAAAAGGGTGTTTTTAGGCACAGCTGGACTAACCTGGTGAACAGATACCAAAAAGTAAGCAAACAACTTTGCCCTTCTTCACATCCAGGTCACTCACTGGACCTGTGGTAGCAGTCTACATGTTTTTCCCAGACACAAAAAACGCAATGCTGTTGAGGGTCTTGGTGGGTAATCAAATGTCCACATTGTCTTTTCTTCAGCTGTAGATATTTGGGCATGCAAATTCCAGACTTACTTCAGGACAAATTCAAGCTATACATTACAACAGGGGCAGAAAAATAACTGGCAGAGTCTGGGAATGTGTGTACTTACATAGCTGTCATACCGCATCATCTTGTGCATTGGAAGGAAAGAGTTGACATCCTCATACAAGAGATTTTATAGTAAAGTTCTGGACTACAACTGGTGCAGAGCACTTAACCAAAGTGCCATCAAAGAGGATGCTTGATATTAGATCCTGATCTGTTGGAAAGTCCACAATTTGCAGAAACGTTTGGCCTCTTTCAGAAGAAAAATAGTAGAGCCTATAGCCTTGCTCTAACAGCAACAGTCTCCAAAGTATAAGGAGTACAGTTTATTCCCAACAGTATTGTGGAGACTGTTCAGAAAAGCTCAAATTCAGATGGGGGTAGTAAATTCCATAATGTGGTTGATTCCTGTGTGACAAAATGTAGGATTTGACTCTTCTGTAGCAATGGGTAACAGTCAGGTCTGCGACTGCAGAGCCAGTTAACCTGTCCCAGATAATTCATCGCACAAAGGGCATGGGAAGGGGAGTTGTACGGGAAGCTAGATGAAAGCAACCTTTCCACAGACTAGGCAAATTAAGATGAAAGTCTTTGGCTGCAACTTCAAGGGAAAAGACTGCCAGCCATGTCATCCTGTGGAAACGCATGCCTAAGCCTGTCCTAGCCAAATGTCAGCACTCTCAAAGCAATAAAGGACCAAATCAAGGCCCTCTGTACAGCACTACCTCCCTTTTCCTTGAATTAAGACTCAGCAAGGCTAAAAAGCTTTTAAATCACCTATTCCATAGGCAGGGCTGGAAATATGTACATCAACACAAAGTTTTGCTTCTCAGCCCTTTTATAGCAGGGAAGGCTCTTTGAACAAGGTGCTCTGGCCTCACTGCCTCCCGGGTGCAGGTTCCACAGCATAGGGAGTCTTTGATTTGGGAATCTATCCCTCCAGTCCGCCCCATTACTGAATAGCCTCAAGGTTTAAGTCTCCCGCCTTGTGTGGCTCTGAGATTTTTTGAGGTGAAGCATATTCATCAAATCTGGCTTGACATGGCCTTGTGGTTGTGGCAAGATCACCCCTTGTACCTCTGAGCTGACTGATGGCGACTAGAGCTGGAGGAGTTTTTTCAGTCGGGCAGCATAGGTCAGGATTTTTGACCTTTTTTATCCCTTTTTTTGAGGAACCTGTGGCCTCCAGCTGTGTCTGGTCGGGTCAGATACGAATGGGGGGTTGTACTCAATCATTGGTCTGATGGTGATGAGTAGAGAGACTATGACTGATCCTTGATCTGATGATGAGAAGAATCCCTTCATGACAGCAGGTGGGTAATGTAGGTACTTCTCCTAACTACTTTAGCTACATGGGTGTCGAATGACAGACTACTATCAACCTGGGTCCCCAGTCCCTGATAAATAACTCTGTGCTCAGTGGATGGACCCACCTCCATGGTAGCTAGGGTAAACTGGTTTTTCCTCAAGGGTATGACTATGCATTTTTGGCATTTAACTTTAGGCCGTGGCTCTGGCACCAGTTATCCGTTCTCACATTTTGAACTAGCTCTGAGCAGCATCTGGTTTCCTCCTCTCCAGGTTTTTATTATAAAAGAAGGCCTTATGATTGTCTTCAACTCACCATGTCCAACACTTTGAACTCCTTGGCTGGCAACGAGATAATGAAAATATTTTGGCATCTGTGCCCAGAGTATAGTGAAAATACACACAAATCTATAGTACAATGTGTTAAGATTGCAGTCCAACTGGTTAAAAGCTATGCAGGCCACAGTAACAGAATTCAAGTACTTCCAGGTTGTGTGTGTGTGTGTGTGTGTGTATGCCCATCCTGGGGTAAAAGGAAGGAGATCTTAAATCTGCATAACAACATATGTATCAATAGCAGCAAGAACCTGCGTTACCCAAATCTGTACAGTGGTGTGCTACTTAGGAAGATTATACATTATGTGGCAGTGTGCAAGCATCTCTTGAGAGCAGCAACAGAGAAGCATACAAGATGCTCCCTGGGCTGCAAGCCTGGTAACTACCTATGAACTTATGTATGATATGTCGGAGGAGTAGCACAATGTTTAAGGTGTTTACATCACAGACTCAAGGTACAGGACTTGTCACTTTTGAAAAGTAAATTGGCTAGGCCAAGTGACACCTCCAGGTGTTTCTGTAGTTACAATCTTTGATGCCTCTAGGTGTCAAATATTGCTTGTTCATATTTGCATTAATAATTCCAGAATCATGCTACAAAGTATTAACACATTTAATCTTGAAGTTGACACAATGGCAAACTATACTGACATTTGACCTGTACCTAGTGCAGGTAAAGAAAGATTATAAATAAAATTAAGAACCAGAGTTATTGTCAAAGTTTGTTTTTCTAAGTATTTCAACAACCAAGCGACACAGAACTGCTTAGTCTCTTATGAAAACTCAGCTGGATGAACAAAATGCTGTTGACAGTATGTGTGTAACCTGAATGGTTGCCGAGATATTGTAAGTTTACTGTGACTTATAAAATCTTGTTCAAGACCTAGAACGTAAAGAATACTACTATAAAAATAGTTTGTACTGATGAGTTTGCCACTTACAACTCTTTAGTGACCCCTATGGTTCCAGATATATGAACATTTGTTTGAAGTGTAAGGACAAAATTTAATTTAATCACAAAGTTAAAGAGTCTCCCATTGAAGTTACAGTGCAAACTTCCAGAGCTCCACTGGAGGGAATACGATAAAATGGCTTGCAAGGGCAGCTAGCCTAGTACTTGCATATAAACAAAAGGACACCAAAATGAGTGGTAATAGTGTAACGCATGGACTGCGGAGCACACAGGACTGTGAATGAAAAGAACTTTCAGGGATTTGAGGAAAAGAAATGTGTTGAAGGAGCTAAATGAATAGTATTTGTCAATGAAAAAAAAATCTGTGAATAAATACAGCCTCTAAAAGGTCTGCAAGGAGTGTATTGAAAGGAAAATTTCAGAACGAGGCAGGTAGAGGAGGCACCAAATGCACCTCATCAGTCTTAGAAACCATTTACTTGTGATACTTCATTTCCGTCACAAGTTAACTGCCCAAAGTATCACAAGGACTTCAGAAATGAAAGAGAAACAAACGGCAGTAATGTTAACAGGATGCCCATCTATAGCCCAAGGAACTGGCATCATAGCACATACCAGTACAACAATGACATTCATCCTCAGATTATCCAAAAGTAACACCATCCAAAACAAGATGCTGGTACCACCACAGAGTACACTAGTCATTAGAAAAAAAAATACCCACAATTATGTCTTACGAAGAATTGTGTAGAAACATATCATTAAGTTATTTCAAGTCGCCATAAAATTGATTAAAAGACACCACATTCAAGACTTTAGAAACTAGCATATTATGCATCAAAAAACAGAATCTTGTGAGGGACAAGGGTTGACTGCAAGAAAGCAGTACAATAACTGGTGTCTGGGATGGGCAGGGGACATAAGATATGCAAGGAAAGTCTCCTGAGCTACTATGGGCCAGACCATTCATCCATCCAGTCATACTAAAGAATGGGAAAAACTATCCAACAAAATAAAGGAGCAAGAACTAGAGGATAGGGACTGGCCACTCATCAGCAGTACAAGCCACATTCTCTAGGAAAAGGTCAAATGCTAACCTTTTTTTTTTTATATATGACCTCATCCCTTAGAATAGGTCAAGCAACTCATTTCAACATACAGAAATTTAGCATATAAAAAATTCATGGAAAGGCACCCAATTCATACAACTATAGCACTATTTGGATTTCATTACAAGAAGTCTGTACATTATATACAGACACAGCACGGATACATATAATGCATTTTTTATCATACAGATTTTCCACACGTTACATATACAGAAAGATATATGCATATACACGCTTGCACACACTAACGAGAGCAAAATATGAATAATTTTCCTACCCATTTACAAAATCGAGACATTCTGCTTTAAACTGTGCAAAACAGACTAACATCCACTGACCGATGACAACTGAGCATGGAAAAGAATGGCAAAAATAAATAAATAAATATGAACAAGAGGTATTCAAAAACATCCAGAACAATAATGACAATAGCAAATAAATGGGCAATGCTATTTACTGGTTAGCCTGTGGATATCATCTCAAAAATACTAACGTTAACCATCTGAAGATATATGTTTCTGAGAGATCCCTGTAAGTTACCACACCCAGAAGAGGAACAAATATTGGACAGAATATTGGTGAAATACATAGCTTTCACACACCTTTCAATACAAAATAAAAGTTGAAAACAAATCACTTAAGCATATCTAGGTTACTTACCAATGTTTCTTCATGGTCATCAGCATTGGGATTAACGCACACAATCATTCGTACTTTTCCTTCCCCATCAAAATAATTTTTAAAAAGATGAGTCAGCTTGGAATCTCGATAGGGCACCATCTGAAATAAAGTAATCCAAGTTCATAAACCAATGCAGATCAGCAAATTTGCTTTTGCTGAAACTAACTATTGAAAAACCAAATTTCCCCCCCAGGGATCCC